>NC_061512.1:80006072-80085670 GCF_022539505.1 Lolium rigidum | reverse complement strand
GAAGGTGTCATTGGTTTCAAATTATACAGCAACATATCTTGGACAATTTCGATAAAGTAAGTGTACTAAGGCCTACACGGTCCTAATAGGCACATCCCAATCATCGTTACATGTCGTTGATGGTGTTGCGTGTTAGAGAAAAGTTGTTTGTGCAATGTGTTTCGACTGAGCCATAAACTACACATGGGAGCAATGTGCTCGGGATTAAGTTAACTCACATTCGACTGAAATCACCGCCCCCTCTTCATTATATTCTTCTTCTCCTTCGGAGAGTCGCACCACTCATCCACATCCCCTTCGTCACCACTCCAGTGAGACGTTCCACCCCACAAAACCACCAGCCAAACCGCCGTCCGCCTGCCACTTTAATCTCCGGTGTCGGCGACCGGCACTCTCACCCATAAGGTTTATGCCTTGCCTCCGTTGGGGCCGCCACTATAGCACCGAGGACCACTTTTGGCGAGGTCACGGCTTTCCATCGCCATCTTTACCACGGCCAGCTGCTGCGTCCACGGCTCTAACTTTGTGTTCCTCTCCTCCCCTTCCGCTATCGCTCTCGCGATTTATTTCTGCATTGCTGATACGTCTCCGACGTATCGATAATTTCTTATGTTCCATGCCACATTATTAATGATATCTACATGTTTTATGCATACTTTATGTCATATTTTATGCGTTTTCCTGAACTAACCTATTGACGAGATGCCGAAGGGCCAGTTCCTGTTTTCTGCTGTTTTTGGTTTCAGAAATCCTAGTAAGGAAATATTCTCGGAATCGGACGAAATCAACGTCCAGCATCTTAGGATCACGCGAAGCTTCCAGAACACCCGAGAGAGGCCAGAGAGGGGCCACAGGCCCCCCAGATGATAGGCCGGCGCGGCCCAGGGGTGGCCCGCGCCCCCCTGTTGTGTCGTCGCCTCGTCGCCCTTCTGACGCCGCCTCTTCACCTATTTAAGGGTCCTCGACCTAAATCTTCGAGACGAAAAAGCCACGGTACGAGAAACCTTCCAGAGCCGCCGCCATCGCGAAGCCAAGATCTGGGGGACAGGAGTCTCTGTTCCGGCACGCCGCCGGGACGGGGAAGTGCCCCCGGAAGGCTCCTCCATCGACACCACCGCTATCTTCATCAATGCTGCTGTCTCCCATGAGGAAGGAGTAGTTCTCCATCGAGGCTAAGGGCTGTACCGGTAGCTATGTGGTTAATCTCTCTCCTATGTACTTCAATACAATGATCTCATGAGCTGCCTTACATGATTGAGATTCATATGAGTTTTGTATCACTATTCATCTATGTGCTACTCTAGTGATGTTATTAAAGTACTCCATTCCTCCTCCATGATGTAATGTGGACAGTGTGTGCATCATGTAGTACTTGGCGTAGTTTATGATTGTGATCTCTTGTAGATTATGAAGTTAACTATTACTATGATGGTATTGATGTGATCTATTTGGTTATGTTGATCTATCTTGCACTCTAAGGTTATTTAAATATGAACATTGAATATTGTGGAGCTTATTAACTCCGGCATTGAGGGTTCGTGTAATCCTACGCAATTAGTGGTGTTCATCATCCAACAAGAGAGTGTAGAGTCTAGCATCTATCTATTTATTTATGTGATCAATGTTGAGAGTGTCCACTAGTGAAAGTATGATCCCTAGGCCTTGTTCCTAAATACTGCTATCACTGCTTGTTTACTGTTTTACTGCATCTGTACTTCTTGCAATATTACCACCATCAACCACACACCAGTCCTGGGCAAAGCACTTTTCTGGTGCCGTTGCTACTGCTCATATATATTCATACCACATGTATTTCACTATCTCTTCGTCGAACTAGTGCACCTATTAGGTGTGTTGGGGACACAAGAGACTTCTTGCTTTGTGGTTGCGGGGTTGCATGAGAGGGATATCTTTGACCTCTTCCTCCCCGAGTTCGATAAACCTTGGGTGATCCACTTAAGGAAAATTTGCTGCTGTTCTACAAACCTCTGCTCTTGGAGGCCCAACACTGTATACAAGAATAGAAGCACCCGTAGACATCAAGCACTTTTCTGGCGCCGTTGCCGGGGAGGAAAGGTAAAAGGCACTCATACTCCGGTTTCAGGTAACTAAGTACTTTTCTGGCGCCATTGTGTGTGTGCTCGAAGCTATTTCCTTTAGATCCTGCAATTGCATCTTTTTGTTTCTTGTTTACACTAGTTGGCATAATGGACAACAATGAGCTTCTTATTCTATTTCCTGAGTTAAGACATGGATGGTTTGATCCGAAAATTAAAAAACCCATGGAACATGTTAGTATGAATACTTTGAATACCATTGTTGCTAATGATATGGAAAATTCTAAGCTTGGGGAAGCTGGCTTTGATGAGCATGATCTTTTTAGTCCCCCAAGTATTGAGGAGAAAATTTACTTTGATGATACTTTACCTCATATTTATGATGATTATAATGATAGTGGTCTTTTGGTGCCGCCTGTTATGGAGGATAAATTTGATTATGATTACAATATGCCTCCTATATTTGATGATAGCTACTTTGTTGAATTTGCTCCCACTATTACTAATAAAATTGATTATGCTTGTGTGGAGAGTAATAATTGTATGCATGAGACTCATGATAAGAATGCTTTATGTGATAGTTATATTGTTGAGTTTCCTCATGTTGCTACTGAAAGTTATTATGAGAGAGGAAAATATGGTTGTAGAAATTTTCATGTTACTAAAATGCCTCTCTATGTGCTGAAATTTTTGAAGTTACTCGTGTTTTGTCCTCTTATGTTTGTCACTTTGTTCTTCATGAATTCATTTGTGTACAAGATTCTTTTTCATAGGAAGCATGTTAGGCTTAAATGTGTTTTGAATTTGCCTCTTGATGCTCTCTTTTGCTTCAAATACTATTTCTTGCGAGTGCATCATTAAAACTGCTGAGCCCATCTTAATGGTTATAAAGAAAGAACTTCTTGGGAGATAACCCATGTGTTTATTTTGCTACAGTAATTTTGTCTTATATTTGAGTCTTGGAAGTTGTTACTACTGTAGCAGCCTCTCCTTATCTTGTTTTGTTGCATTGTTGTGCCAAGTAAAGTCTTTGATAGCAAGGTTGATACTAGATTTGGATTACTGCGCAGAAACAGATTTATTTGCTGTCACGAATCTGGGCTGAATTCTCTGTAGGTAACTCAGAAAATTATGCCAATTTACGTGAGTGTTCCTCAGATATGTACGCAACTTTCATTCCATTTGAGCATTTTCATTTGAGCAAGTCTGGTGCCTCTTTAAAATTCGTCTTTACGAACTGTTCTGTTTTGACAGATTCTGCCTTTTATTTCGCATTGCTTCTTTTGCTATGTGGGATGGATTTCTTTGTTCCATTAACTTCCAGTAGCTTTGGGCAATGTCCAGAAGTGTTAAGAATGATTGTTTCACATCTGAACATGTGAGTTTTTGATTATGCACTAACCCTCTAATGAGTTTGTTTCGAGTTTGGTGTGGAGGAAGTTTTCAAGGGTCAAGAGAGGAGGATGATACAATATGATCGAGAAGAGTGAAAAGTCTAAGCTTGGGGATGCCCCGGTGGTTCATCCCTGCATATTTCAAGAAGACACAAGCATCTAAGCTTGGGGATGCCCAAGGCATCCCCTTCTTCATCGACAAATTATCAGGTTCCTTCTCTTGAAACTATATTTTTATTCGGTCACATCTTATGTGCTTTACTTGGAGCGTCTGTTTGTTTGTTTCTATTTTTGTTTTTGTTTGAATAAATGTTTGTGTGGGAGAGAGACACGCTCCGCTGGTTCATATGAACACATGTGTTCTTAGCTTTTAATGTTCATGGCGAAGGTTGAAACTGCTTCGTTAATTGTTATATGGTTGGAAACGGAAAATGCTACATGTAGTAATTGGTATGATGTCTTGAATAACTTGATACTTGGCAATTGTTGTGTTCATGATTAAGCTCTTGCATCATATACTTTGCACTGATTAGTGAAAAAATACATAGAGCTTGTTAAAATTTGGTTTGCATGAGTGGTCTCTCTAGAGTCTAGATATTTTCTGGTAAAGGTGTTTGAACAACAAGGAAGACAATGTATAGTCTTATAATGCTTGCAATATGTTCTTATGTGAGTTTTGCTGTACTGGTTTATACTTGTGTTTGCTTCAAACAACCTTGCTAGCCTAAGCCTTGTACTGAGAGGGAATACTTCTCGTGCATCCTAATCTTTGAGCCAAACACTATGCCACTTGTGTCCACCATACCCACCTACTACATGGTATTTCTCCGCCATTCCAAAGTAAATTGCTTGAGTGCTACCTTTAAATTTCTATTCTTTGTCTTTGCAATATATAGCTCATGGGACAAATAGCCTTAAAAACTATCGTGGTGAAGAATATGTACTTATGTGTCTTATTTCTTAATAAGTTGCTTGTTGAGCGGTAACCATGTTTCTGGGGACGCCATTGTGGTGACCATGCATACCACTGCATGTTGTAGTATGCCAGTCGTTGATATAACATTCACGAAGTACCATTCCACAAATATTACATCCCTCAGAGTAGTACAACAGAACATAGCAGGTCCATAACTCATTCATTTAATATTACAATAATCATACACATATCATCTCGGAGCTCCTCTTGGGTCCTAAGAGGAATACTCCTGGGTTCGAGGCGAATCCAACTTAGCTTACAATATAGATGTCTCATTAAGTTGTACATTTATTCTCTCGAGCAGCTAAATATTAAGAGTTCACGCTGCTCGGCTACTACCACTACTAGATGATTCTAGGCTTGATCTCCTCCGGAAGCCTTCCCGGTTCCGTAGACTATGAGATAGTTACGCCTTCGATACCTCCAGAGAGGTCTGGTTCTTCATAGCCAATGATCTCGGCTCATTCATTGCTGTCGTAGTCCTCCTCCAGACGATTCAGACAATCTAAGCAAGGGATTTAAGATTGGGATGAGTACGAGCGTACTCAACAAGTTCATTATATATAAGAGGTGTTTAATGCACTAGCTACGATATTAGACCAAAAAGTCTAATACCAATGCAAGTTTTGATAAACATTTCTTCAAGAGATTGCTTTTATTTCCAAGAGCAATGTCCGTCAGCCTTCACCAGTTTACTAGAACTTCATGGAGCTCCTTTCCGGCCGCGTTCGCAGTTCCATATCCCGGAACAGGGAGTGACAGATCACAGTTCTTTACACTCTGCAGAGGTGTGTTGCTTTACCCATAAGAGATCTTAACCTTGGTGCCAACCGGGCAGCTCTCCCGTCCACACTTCCTATGGTGTGAGGCCCGGTATAAGGTCATAGCCAATCATATTACTCCGCTACCTCGCACACCCACCCTTTTGTAAGACTGTCTTCCCCTATATCCATGGTGAGACCATTCCAGGCATTTGTTCTCCCCTATACCGATTAAAGTAGACCGTTCCGAACAATTTTATATGCCCTCCCCTATCAATCATGGATAGACCGTTCCGGACATCTTACAATCCATCATAGACCGCATTACCGTGGGGACTTTAGGCTTCCCCAGCCTACCGCTTGTCCCTTAGGATACAAGTGTCTACGGCAAGCGCATCCGTTGATGTACAAGAGGTGGAAATACGATTGACTATTCCGTCCCACTCCAGATCTTATGGTTAACACGGATATTACGGCACAAGAATCACTGGCGACATTTGTTGTTTAATCCTAGATGGATATAAACCCTTGCAATGGAACCTCCACCATATCAGCACAATCCATGGTTCCATTGCCCACCACATAGTCATATTCATAGTTATGAAAGTAGTGGTTTTGGTTTTTATGCAATAGTGATAACCATAATACTTTGCAAGTAATTTGATAGAAATACTCAAATGATATGAGCAAGCGATGAACTTGCTCGAACACCGCAAAGTTTTGCGGTTGGATGGTGTGGACCGACCCTTGTCCTCTCGTCTCTGAAAAATAGCATCATTGTCCGATAAGGGCAATGGTTAAAGAAGCAATTATGCATGATTCCAGTTTTAGGGTTTGTTTCCCCCTTCCGATGTCGTTATTATTTCATGTGAGGGTTAATACTAAGAACAATTTGGAGATACTTAATTTAGGGTAAAATACAATCTTGAAATATTGTCAAGATGTTTTTAAAGTCCAATTGCATTAATGGACTTATTTTCATTATTGAAAATAATATTTGTGATTTAAGTTATTATTTAAATCATCAAATTAGGACTTATTCTTGATTATCTTCAAAAATTCTCTTTGATATTTTATTTGGATAGAGAATTTTATTCTGATTGATTTTCCTATTTTTAATTATTTTTTTAGAGCCATATTCTATTTTATAAAATTCCTTGAAATTCTCTCTTAAATGGTATTTTGGAAATGTCTAAATTGCCCTCGGGCCCACCTGTCAGGGTGAACCCGAGTGGGTTGGGCTCAACCCAGTTGGCCTGGTCCGGCCCACTCGGTCGCCCCCACTTCCTCCTCTCTCTCCCTCGCGAACCCTAATCCCCGAGCTCTGGCGACTCGCGCGTCGCCGCCCCTTCGCCGAATTTCTCCGGCTAACTCCGACCATCGCCGTCGGCGAGATGGGGTGCGTCTGAACCGCCATTCGACGGCGCTTCAGATCCACCGTGCCGATTTGTCCTTCGTCGCCTTTTCGTGTCGCACCCAATCCATCTGCTCGTCTGGCCGTGGAGATCCATGGCGATCTCGTCGCCTCCGACGTTCCTGGAGCCGTGGCGCCGCCGTGGTGACGCTGGCGTTGCGGCGAGATGACGGCTGGGCTTGGCTTGGCCTGGCACCGCCGTTCGCCCAGCGTGCGCCGCCGTGCCGCCATGGCTGCTCTTCTCTGCTTCGCCAGTAAGTGCTCCATCCTTTCCCTCTCTCTCTTGTCTGCTCTTCTTCTTCAACCTCTAGCTCTAGCCACGGCTGCTCCCCTTCGTGGAGATGCTCGCCGTGCAATTGCGCTGTTACTGTGCCTAGCTAGTTGTGTATGCGCGTATGCTGCTGCTGAGCTTCTGTCTAAGTACTGCTCTTGCTCTGATGCCATGGTTCTAGCCGTGTCCGCTGCGTGCTGCTCGTTCTTATCGTTGGCCTTATCGGCCTTGGCCGATCGTTGCCTTGTCCATGTTAGTGCTAGCTTTTCCTTCGAATCCCCGTTACGTGCCTCTATCCCAGCTTGCTACACTTGCCGTATTTCAAGTATGATCATATATGCTACTCCGGCTTGATGGCAGGTAGTGCTATTTCTTGCAAATTTGCAAGTGCCGAGCCATAGTGGCTTATCCTGGTGCTCAGATTTAGGATTGTGCTCTATTGAGCATTACTGTGAGCTTACACAGTGTTATTTAATTATGCTTGGATGTGTGCCTTGCTTGGGCACCTTGATCCAGTGGCTCATCATGCCTTTGATGTGCTCTGGATTTAATCATGGATTGTTATTTGATTATCTGTGAAGCATCTGTTAATTATCTGTGGCTGTTTAATTTATATAGCTTCCTGTGTGATGCCAGTGATTAATTCTAGCATGCCCTGGCATGCTCTAACAGGCTCTGGTGATCTATTGATCACCACTTGCTTGTTGATTGTGTGCTTGCTAGCTGCATGTGCTTATTTGGTGCTCCCTCTGGGGTCTGTGTGACATACATATCTGTGCTGGTGTAGGCTTTGCCTGATCAAGTGTCTGCTGTTGCTTGCAGTGATCCACTGGATCATTTGCAAGTGTCTGTTTCATGATTTACTTACTGATATCAATTATCCGTGTTGCCTTTGTTGATTGAGTGGATAATTGATGTGAACTGCTGAGCAGTAATGATCATTTCAATGAAGTTGATAGGGCTAGATGGATGCCAATCCTTGGTTGGGTACCCTAGCCCCCTTTGAACCCATCTGGGTGATGATATTTGTGCAAGGCTTATCTGTTTGGTTTGGTTGTGTGGTTGAGGTGACCCTAGCAGTAATCATATACTGCTTTTGGGTAGCTCCCCTCTGGTTGGCTTACTGTGGCTCACTGGATGCTTTCTGGGTGATCCTTTTGTTGGATTGCCAGTAGCTTTTGATGTTGAAATCAAATAGACAAGGATTTGTCTAATGTCTGATGGCCTTAGCTAGCTGTAGGTGCTAAGTAATTACGGCTAACTATGTAGGATCATTACCTTGCTTGGATATCTTTGGTTATGCCATTGTTTTGGCATAATCAATGTTCCCGTGTGACTTCCTATTGGTTTCTCTCTGTCTTTACTTGCACCAATTGGTCATTAGCCATATGATGACTCACACATAGGGTTTCTACCCTCTTTTGCTTCGTGACATATGCACATGCTTAATTTATGAGCAAAACCATGGTTTGCTCATGCTTTTCTGGTATACCTCACTCCAGCTCCAAGATTTGTGGTTGGTGTAGAGGATTAGCTGCTGTGTTGATCTTTTGGTTGATTTGCTTGCCCTGCTCCTCCTGGTGAGCTTGTAAAGCTTGATTTGATTCTGTGGTTTTATGGAGCAGGTTGAACAGTGAAGCTGTTCTTCCTGTTCTTGTTGTTCCTGGTGTTCTTGGTGACTTACCCTGCTGGTTGGTCGATGACTGACCTAGGGTTTACTGTGGCAAGGTTTTATATGCTCCAGGCTTGGCTCTGTTGGTCGACAGCTTGGCCTGCAGTTTGTGGTGACTCACTCTGGCCTTGTGTGTTGTTACACATGCATCAGTCCTTGTGTGCTGCCTGTGTGTGTGTGGCTTGGGACTTGGGTTGGAATGGATCAGCTCGGCTGATCCCTGGTCATATCTTCTTCATTTCAATTGTTTGCTAACCTGCCAAGTGGCTTTGCCACTTGGCTTAACCCTTGTTTGATCTTTGTGTGCGTGTGCAGGGACAATGTGCTAATCAAGATGAAGATCAAGATCATCTGGATCAAGCTTTTCAAGAGGATTATTTTGTGTAGTTTAGGACAATTCATTAGCTTGTAATTTTCCTTTTTCTTTTTCTATTTCTTCAATTCTTGTATTGTGTTGTAAATTCATATTTCAATTCTGGATATTGTAGTTGACATTGTATTTTGTGTGAATATCAATAAAGCTCAAGTTTCTCTCTAATGAGCTTTGTCTAAGTGTTTTATTATTCATATTCTTGATTAATGATAATTGTTTAATAAATCATCTCAAGTTTGAATTATGTGATAACCATTTGTTGTTTGAATTTGAAATTCAAATTCAAATTTGGTTTGAATTCATTCAAACAACTTAACTTGTAATTCAATCATGCAACTTATGATTTCAATGCAATTTCACTTCTCTCTTCTCAAAACCCTAATTTAGGCAAGTAGGAACAAGTTCATCGCACTCTCGAAACCCTAACCCTGTAGGATGTCGAGAGAGAAACCTGTCCCCCTTCGATGCAGTTTTGTTTTAAAAGCGCGAAATTTCCCCGGAGTTTACAATGCAATACACATCCCTTTCTAAAATCTACCCCTCGATCGCCTCTAAACCTGGGACATTACAGCCCTTCCCCCTTAAAGAAAACTTCGTCCCGAAGTTGTGGTTGTAATACCTGAAGAGTTCGGGGTATGTTTTCCTCAGGTCTTCCTCCTTTTCCCAGGTGGCTTCCCTCTCAGGATGATGCTTCCATTGTATCTTGCTGTACTTTATAGCTCTATTCCTGAGTTGTTTCCAGTTCTCCTCGAGAATCTTTGCTGGCTTCTCGATGTAAGTCAAATCTGGTTGCAACTCGAGCTCTTCATGTGATACTCGGTTCATCCGGGGTCTTTAAACACTTTCCGAGTTGCGACACATGGAATACGTTGTGAACTCCGAGATAACCTTCCCGTAGTTCCAATTCAAAGGCTAACCCTCGGTTTTGACTCGGAATCTTGAAAGGTCCGATGTACCTAGGGCTTAGCTTTCCTTTTACTCCAAACCTCTGAAGTCCTTTCATCGGGCTCACCTTGAGATATACCATGTCTCCAACTTGTGGCTCCCATGTTCTTCTCTTCTGATCGGCATAACTCTTTTGCCGACTTTGGGCTATCTTCAACCTATCTCTGATAATGTCAATTATTTATTGCTTTTCCTTGACATAACCAGGGTTGAACTCTTTGCTTGCTCCGGCTTCATACCAACATATCGGTGATCTACACTTCCTTCCATACAGAGCTTCGAACGGTGCCATCTTGATGCTACTTTGATAGCTGTTGTTGTATGAAAACTCTGCTAGTGGTAAATGTTCTTCCCATGATCCTCCGAAGTCTAGGGCACAAGCCCTAAGAATATCCTCTAAGATTTGGTTGGTTCTCTCAGTTTGTCCACCTGTCTAGGGATGATAGGCGGTACTATAATCCAACTTGGAACCTAAAGCTTCGTGTAGTTGCTTCCAAAATGCTGACGTGAACACGGATCCTCGATCCGACACGATCTTCTTGGGCACTCCATGTTTACTTATGATCTCTTTGATGTAAAGATCGATGAGTTTCTCTCCTTTATCCTGCTGGTTTACCGCTAAGAAGTGTGCACTTTTCGTCAACCGGTCCACGATTACCCATATCATGTCCTTCTTTTTATTGGTCATCGATAGTCCGGTGATGAAATCCATTCCTATCTCCTCCCATTTCCATTCTGGAATGGGTAAAGGTTGTAACTTCCCTGCCGGACTCTGATGTTCAGCCTTCACTCTTTGGCAGGTATGGCATTCCGCCACATATTGTGCTATCTCTCTCTTCATGTTGTTCCACCAGAATAGCTCCTTTAGATCCATGTACATCTTTGTACTTCCCGGATGTATGGAGTATGGTGTTTGATGGGCTTCCCGGAGTATTACTTCCTTGATTTCAGCAATATCCAGAACACAAATTCTCTTCTGGAACCATAGTGATCCTGATTCTCCGCAGTGAAATTCGGATGGTCTTCCTTCATCTATCCTTCTCATCTCCTCCACGATGAATGGATCGTCCAACTGACCCATCATTATCTCATTCTTCAGGTTGACATTTAGCTCATTGGCTACTTGTAAAGCCGATAGTCCTTCATGAGCTTCTTTCTCCCAAAGTTGTATCTGGGCTTGACTTATTTCCTTCCTCAACTCTAGTGATATCTCTTGTTCCACTCCTCCGGTGCTCTTCCTACTCAAGGCATCTGCTACAACATTGGCCTTTCCTGGAGTATAATTGATGGTCAAATCATAATCCTTGATCAGTTCAAGCCATCTTTTCTGTCTCATATTGAGTTCCTTTTGAGTGAAGAAGTATTTGAGACTCTTATGATCCGTATAGAGCTCACACTTGGCTCCGTAGAGAAAATGTCTCCAAGTTTTGAGTGCAAATACAACTGCTGCTAATTCCAAGTCATGTGTTGGATAGTTCACTTCATGAGGTCTGAGTTGCCTCGATCCATAGGATATTACCTTCCGATCTTGCATGAGTACGCAACCCAATCCATGCTTGGATGCATCACAGTACACGGTGTAATCCTTGCCAACTTCAGGAACTGCTAACACCGGTGCCGTGGTAAGTTTCTCTTTCAGAGTTTGAAAACTCTTCTCACACTCCTCTGACCACACGAATGGTGTGTTCTATCTTAACAGCTTCGTCATTGGTCCTGCTATCTTGGAGAATCCTTCAATGAATCTCCGATAGTATCCTGCCATTCATAGGAATCCTCGGATTTCCTTGACAGTCTTGGGTGCTTCCCATTCTAGAACTGCTGCTACCTTGCTCGGATTAACAGCTATTCCATCTTTGCTGATGACATGACCAAGAAATTCCACTTGATCCAGCCAAAATTCACACTTGCTAAATTTGGCATAGAGTTGATGTTCTCTTAGTGTTTGCAACACTAACCTCAGATGTTCAGCATGTTCTGCTTTGTCTTTGGAATAGATCAAGATATCATCAATGAATACGATGACAAACTTGTCTAGATATGGCATGAAAATCTTATTCATGAGATTCATGAAAATTGCTGGGGCATTAGTTAATCCAAAAGGCACTACAAGGTATTCATGATGTCCATACCTTGAAACAAAGGCAGTTTTTGGAACGTCTTCCTTCTTGATCTTTATCTGGTGATAACCGGATCTTAGATCAATTTTGGAAAAGACTCCCGCGCCTCTAACTTGATCGAATAGATCTTGTATTCTTGGAAGTGGATACTTGTTCTTGATTGTGACATTGTTTAAATTCCTGTAGTCTCCGCACATCCTTCTTCCTCCATCTCTTTTATCCACGAAGATCACATGTGATCCCCATGGTGAAACACTTTCTTGTATAAATCCTTTCTGTTCCAAGTCATCCAATTACTCCTTAAGTTCTTTCAATTCCTTAGGCCCCATCTTATATGGCGCTTTAGCAATCGGAGCTGTTCCTGGAATTAGGTCGATAGTGAATTCTACCTCCCTATCTGGTGGCATACCAGGTAATTCCGTAGGAAACACATCCTGGAATTCGTTTACTACAGGTATATCTTCCAATTTCACCTCCTTCATGCTGTTCAACTGTAACTCAACTTCAATCTGTGTATGTTTGTCGCCTTGGTAGATCATTCTACTTCCATCGTGGCTTTTCAAAGACACTGTCTTGTTCACACAGTCAATCAATGCTCCGTTAGCTTCTAGCCAATTGATGCGTGCAGTTGACACGTCCGTTGGGAACCCCAAGAGGAAGGTGTGATGCGCACAGTGGCAAGTTTCCCTCAGTAAGAAACCAAGGTTTAATCGAACCAGTAGGAGTCAAGAAGCACGTTGAAGGTTGATGGTGGCGGGATGTAGTGCGGCGCAACACCAGAGATTCCGGCGCCAACGTGGAACCCTGCACAACACAACCAAAGTACTTTGCCCCAACGAAACGAGTGAGGTTGTCGATCTCACCGGCTTGTCTGTAACAAAGGATTAACCGTATTGTGTGGAAGATGATTGTTTGCAGAAAACAGATAAACGGTATTGCGATGAGATTGTATTTCGAGTATAGAGAATTGGACCGGGGTCCACAGTTCACTAGAGGTGTCTCTCCCATAAGATAAACAGCATGTTGGGTGAACAAATTACGGTTGGGCAATTGACAAATAAAGAGGGCATGACCATGCACATACATATTATGATGAGTATTGTGAGATTTAATTGGGCATTACGACAAAGTACATAGACCGCTATCCGAGCATGCATCTATGCCTAAAAAGTCCACCTTCAGAGTTATCATCCGACCCCCTCCAGTATTAAGTTGCTAACAACAGACAATTGCATTAAGTATTGCGCGTAATGTAATCAGTAACTACATCCTCGAACATAGCACCAATGTTTTATCCCTAGTGGCAACAGCACATCCATAACCTTAGAGGTTCTTGTCACTCCTCCGCATTCACGGAGACATGAACCCACTATCGAGCATAAATACTCCCTCTTGGAGTTACTAGCATCAACTTGGCCAGAGCATCTACTAATAACGGAGAGCATGCAAGATCATA
This sequence comes from Lolium rigidum, assembly GCF_022539505.1. Classification (NCBI taxonomy): domain Eukaryota; kingdom Viridiplantae; phylum Streptophyta; class Magnoliopsida; order Poales; family Poaceae; genus Lolium; species Lolium rigidum. Next base: position 80,072,234 of record NC_061512.1, on the reverse strand, counting down.
AACAACACATAGGCATAACTTTGATAATCAACATAACATAGTATTCTCTATTCATTGGATCCCAACAAATGCAACATATAGAATTACAGATAGATGATCTTGATCATGTTAGGCAGCTCACAAGACCCGACAATTAAGCACAATGGGGAGAAGACAACCATCTAGCTACTGCTATGGACCCATAGTCCAGGGGTAGACTACTCACTCATCACTCCGGAGGCGACCATGGCGGCGTAGAGTCCTCCGGGAGATGAATCCCCTCTCCGGCAGGGTGCCGAAGGAGATCTCCAGAATCCCCCGAGATGGGATTGGCGGCGGCAGCGTCTCAGTAAGGTTTTCCGTATTGTGGCTCTCGGAGGCGGAAGGGCAGGTCAAGAGGCGGCACGAGGGGCCCACACTACAGGCCGGCGCGGCCAGGGCTTGGGCCGCGCCGCCCTAGGGTGTGGCCACCTCGTGGCCCCACTTCGTCTCCTCTTCGGTCTTCTGGAAGCTTCGTGGCAAAATAGGACCCTGGACGTTGATTTCGTCCAATTCCGAGAATATTTCGTTACTAGGATTTCTGAAACCAAAAACAGCAGAAAACAGCAACTGGCACTTCGGCATCTTGTTAATAGGTTAGTTCCAGAAAATGCACGAATGTGACATAAAGTGTGCATAAAACATGTAGATATCATCAATAATGTGGCATGGAACACAAGAAATTATCGATACGTCGGAGACGTATCACCAGTTCATACCAAGGATGACATCAATGTCCTTCATCGGTAAAATGAACAGGTCTGCGTCAAACACGCACTTATTGATCATGATGACTTGTTTTTGTTTGGTATGGGTTACTACTATCGTTCCCTCCGCAGAAAGTATGGTTATGGGTGTATCTAACTTAGTGCAACTAATCCCATGTTTGATGATGAATTGCTGAGAAATGAATGATGTAGTTGCACCAGTATCAAAAAGTACTTTGCCAGGATGAGTGAGTATCTGGAGCGTACCTATCACCGCCTGATCAGAGTTGACCACCTCCTCCAGACTGGTGCAATTCAACTTGCCGAAGGGTTTCTTGTTCTTCCAATTCCCTCCGTTATTTCCTCCTCGGCTTCCTCCTCCTCCTGATTGTCCTCCTCCCGTATTTCTTTTGGGGTAGTCCTTCAGCACGTGCCCCTCCTGACGACATCCAAAGCATATAATCCTTGGCTTCTTGCAATCCTTAGAAAAATGTCCTGTGAGTCCACAGCTTCTGCAAACCGCTTGATTTGCAGTCTGGAATGCCTGATTCCTCCTGCTATTATAGTAGTTGTTGTTGTTGTTGTTGTTGTTGTTGTTATACCTTGGCTTGAAGCTCAAGCTGGTATTGGGCTTGTTGCTGACAAATCTCTTAGGCTCAAATTTGGCCTTTTTCCTCTTCTCCTCTTGCAGCTGTTTAAAGTCATCCTCAAGAGTGATGGCTGCATCCACCAACTCTTGGAACTCCGTCGCTCTCATCATCCGGAGCTGTACCTTGAACTGGGGACTTAACCCCCTCAGAAACCTCTTCTTTTTCTTGTCCTCGGTGTTGACTTCTTCAACAGCATACCGGGACAGTTTTGAGAATTGTCTGACATAAGTCAGGATAGCCTTGTCCTTCTGCTCGAGACTTTCAAACTCTCGACGCTTCAGTTCCACAATACTTTCAGGGACATTGGATTCCCTGAACTTCCTCGCAAACTCCTCCCAGGTGAATACTTTTCCGGCCGGATAAATGGCTACTATGTTGTCCCACCATGATGCGGCAGGTCCACACAATAAGTGTGTAGCATATCTGACCTTCTCCTGGTCGTTGCAACCAATAGTGTTGAGCTTTCGCTCGGTGTCCATAAGCCAATCTTCCGCGTCCATTGGCTCGGGCGCGTATGCGAAAGATATAGGCTTGGTATTCTGGAAGTCTGATAAAGTGACTCCCTGATTCTCGGGTCTCTCCACCCTATTCTGTTGCAGCAGCTCCTGAAAGAATTTGTTCTGCTGCTCCAACGTTACACGTTGTCTCTCCTCTACCAGCTGCATGTACTGGATGAAATTCTGCTGCGTCATGGGTGGTGGTGGTGGTGGAAACTGATTCCTGGCTGCTTCCTCAGCCTCTTCCTTCTGTTTCGCCTCGCGCTCCATGCGCTGTGCTTCCGTCTCCTCACCTATCGCTCCCGACATAACCCCCTAGTTCTGCAACACAAGATGATACTCATAATTACTCCATGCGCAAGTTTTCTGAGCTCAACTTTGTGCACAGAACTAGTCACGCAATGGAAATCAAGAAGCAAATCCAAATCATACAAAACATATACCATGTATATACATACTTAAGTGGTCTTATTACAATACTCAGTGACGTTGTGAGTATGCAAACTCACTTATTAAAGTATATGTACAAATTTCTACAAATATTACATACTATAATACACGTGGTACTTGTGTATTATAGCCTCGCCTCCCTTGGTAGTCTCTAGTCGTGCTTCACTCCCGGTACATCCCAGGCTTCCATCCGGTCGAACGTGTCGTCCTCCTGACAGAACCTGGAACATAAGGTCTCCCCGTCGGCTGGTAATCAGAATCAGATGATGATCCTAGGGAGAAATCAGTGTTCACAAACTGGTCATTGAGTGCATCATAATCCACCCATCGAGTGTACTCCCCGGTGGTTCCACCATAGGTATTTCCAACATTCGTATCCGACTCAACCTGTGTAGGATACCCTCCATCAATTCCTTCATTACTAGGATAACTCTGGTTCTGGGTTGTGGCGTCCTCATTCATCTCTCTGTCATAATACACTGAAGTACTATGAGTTCCCGTATCAGATCCCCAACGCCAACCCGTGGAGTTTTCTATAGGAGTCACGGAACTCTGATTGTTTCCGGATTCCTCTCCACCCTCATACCCCCATAGGAACTCCCAAGATAGTTCCCAGGTGTAACGGGTGTAGTTTCACGCTCAAGAGGATCAATTCTAATGTAGTCACCAGCTGAGTAAACTGGTGTGTGCACCACATTCTCCATGGGTTCTTTCCCCCTAGTCTCCTCCTTGGGTTCAGTAAACTCCTCTAGCATCGTATCAATTGCTCCCGTCAAATGATGGTTCAACTGAAAGAGCAATGATAGTAAGTTACGGCTATTATCCATGTATTTTGCAGCTGCTATTGGTTTGCGTTTTGCATATTTGAAGTGGTTAAGCATGGGATCCTCTTCCTCCTGCATATGAGGAATGTGGGTGAATTAGGAACCCATAAGCTCTTTCGTCTTATGCTCCCGAATATCTGTGATGGCTCTCATAACGGCTATATGGTAGGCTGTGTTGATAGTTCTGGCTTCACCTGCTGGCATTACTACGCTCATTCCCAAAGGTTCGGGAAGTCGCAGTCCTACCCTACACTTGGCCGATACAGTACCATCGTAGTACATGTATTTCTTTACTTGGATCTGGGGATCACACCCAAATTCAAGTAACATGGCACGTAGAATATCTGCAAGTCCTCCTTCATATTCACTCAGTGTGGAATCCATCACTTTCACGTTTCGTCTCGGGCGTGAACTTGCCATGTTGGCTGTAGAAATAGAAAGATTATGAGATTAGTAATAATGCATCATAATAGAGATAATAAAGAATTATCGCACTAAAAGATATGATTGTTGTATTCTCAATTGAATATTCACCATATTTTTAGAGAATTCTTTACTAATCCTATTTGACTCCTAACGTTTGGTCCCATTTACTAGGTTCCAACCTAAGGTCAAAGCTTTTGCTCGATACCAACCGTGGTGACCCCGCATACCACCGCATGTTGTAGTATGCCGATCGTTGATATAACATTCACGAAGTACCATTCCGCAAATATTACATCCCTCAGAGTAGTACAACAGAACATAGCAGGTCCATAACTCATTCATTTAATATTACAATAATCATACACATATCATCTCGGAGCTCCTCTTGGGTCCTAAGAGGAATACTCCTGGGTTCGAGGCGAACCCAACTTAGCTTACAATATAGATGTCTCATTAAGTTGTACATTTATTCTCTCGAGCAGCTAAGTATTAAGAGTTCACGCTGCTCGGCTACTACCACTACTAGATGATTCTAGGCTTGATCTCCTCCGGAAGCCTCCCCGGTTCCGTAGACTATGAGATAGTCTACGCCTTCGATACCTCCAGAGAGGTCTGGTTCTTCATAGCCGATGATCTCGGCTCCTTCATTGCTGTCGTAGTCCTCCTCCAGACAATTCAGACAATCTAAGCAAGGGATTTAAGATTGGGATGAGTACGAGCGTACTCAACAAGTTCATTATAGATAAGAGGTGTTTAATGCACTAGCTACGATATTAGACCAAAAAGTCTAATACCAATGCAAGTTTTGATAAACATTTCTTCAAGAGATTGCTTTTATTTCCAAGAGCTATGTCCGTCAGCCTTCACCGGTTTACTAGAACTTCATGGAGCTCCTTTCCGGCCGCGTTCGCAGTTCCATATCCCGGAACAGGGAGTGACAGGTCACAGTTCTTTACACTCTGCAGAGGTGTGTTGCTTTACCCATAAGAGATCTTAACCTTGGTGCCAACTGGGCAGCTCTCCCATCCACACTTCCTATGGTGTGAGGCCCGGTATAAGGTCATAGCCAATCATATTCCTCCGCTACCTCGCACACCCACCCTTTTGTAAGACTGTCTTCCCCTATATCCATGGTGAGACCGTTCCACGCATTTGTTCTCCCCTATACCGATTAAGGTAGACCGTTCCGAACAATTTTATATGCCCTCCCCTATCAATCATGGATAGACCGTTCCGGACATCTTACAATCCATCATAGACCGCATTACCGTGGGGACTTTAGGCTTCCCCAGCCTACCGCTTGTCCCTCAGGATACAAGTGTCTACGGCAAGCGCATCCGTTGATGTACAAGAGGTGGAAATACGATTGACTATTCTGTCCCACTCCAGATCTTATGGTTAACACGGATATTACATCACAAGAATCACTGGCGACATTTGTTGTTTAATCCTAGATAGATATAAACCCTTGCAATGGAACCTCCACCATATCAACACAATCCATGGTTCCATTGCCCACCACATAGTCATATTCATAGTTATAAAAGTAGTGGTTTTGGTTTTTATGCAATAGTGATAACCATAATACTTTGCAAGTAATTTGATAGAAATACTCAAATGATATGAGCAAGCGATGAACTTGCCTGAACACTGCAAAGTTTTGCAGTTGGATGGTGTGGACTGACCCTTGTCCTCTGTCTCTGAAAAATAGCATCATTGTCCGATAAGGGCAATGGTTAAAGAAGCAATTATGCATGATTCCAGTTTTAGGGTTTGTTTCCCCTTCCGATGTCGTTATTATTTCATGTGAGGGTTAATACTAAGAACAATTTGGAGATACTTAATTTAGGGTAAAATACAATCTTGAAATATTGTCAAGATGTTTTTAAAGTCCAATTGCATTAATGGACTTATTTTCATTATTGAAAATAATATTTGTGATTTAAGTTATTATTTAAATCATCAAATTAGGACTTATTCTTGATTATCTTCAAAAAATCTCTTTGATATTTTATTTGGATAGATAATTTTATTCTGATTGATTTTCCTATTTTTAATTATTTTTTTAGAGCCATATTCTATTTTATAAAATTCCTTGAAATTCTCACTTAAATGGTATTTTGGAAATGTCCAAATTGCCCTCGGGCCCACCTGTCAGGGTGAACCCGAGTGGGTTGGGCTCAACCCAGTTGGCCTGGTCCGGCCCACTCGGTCGCCCTCACTTCCTCCTCTCTCTCCCTCGCGAACCCTAATCCCCGAGCTCTGGCGACTCGCGCGTCGCCGCCCCTTCGCCGAATTTCTCCGGCCAACTCCGGCCATCGCCGCCGGCGAGATGGGGTGCGTCTGAACCGCCGTTCGACGGCGCTTCAGATCCACCGCGCCGATCTGTTCTTCGTCGCCTCTTCGTGTCGCCCCCAATCCATCTGCTCGTCTGGCCGTGGAGATCCATGGCGATCTCGTCGCCGCCGACGTTCCTGGAGCCGTGGTGACGCTGGCGTTGCGGCGAGATGATGGCTGGGCTTGGCTTGGCCTGGCGCCGCCGTTCGCCCGGTGTGCGCCACCGTGCCGCCATGGCTGCTCTTCTCTGCTTCGCCGGTAAGTGCTCCATCCTTTCCCTCTCTCTCTTGTCTGCTCTTCTTCTTCAACCTCTAGCTCTAGCCACGGCTGCTCCCCTTCGTGGAGATGCCTGCCGTGCAATTGCGCTGTTACTGTGCCTAGCTAGTTGTGTATGCGCGTATGCTGCTGCTGAGCTTCTGTCTAAGTACTGCTCTTGCTCTGATGCCATGGTTCTAGCTGTGCTGCTGCGGCTGCTGTTCTTACTGTTGGCCTTACTGGCCTTGGCCAGTGCTGCCTTGTCCATGTTAGTGCTAGCTTTTCCTTCTGAATCCCTGTTCTGTGCCTCTATCCCAGTTGCTACACTTGCCAGATTTCAAGTATGATCATATATGCTACTCTGGCTTGATGGCAGTGTGCTATTTCTTGCAAATTTGCAAGTGCCAGAGCCATAGTGGCTTATCCTGGTGCTCAGATTTAGGATTGTGCTCTATTGAGCATTACTGTGAGCTTACAGTGTTATTTAATTATGCTTGGATGTGTGCCTTGCTTGGGCACCTTGATCCAATGGCTCATCATGCCTTTGATGTGCTCTGGATTTAATCATGGATTGTTATTTGATTATCTGTGAAGCATCTGTTAATTATCTGTGGCTGTTTAATTTATATAGCTTCCTGTGTGATGCCAGTGATTAATTCTAGCATGCCCTGGCATGCTCTAACAGGCTCTGGTGATCTATTGATCACCACTTGCTTGTTGATTGTGTGCTTGCTAGCTGCATGTGCTTATTTGGTGCTCCCTCTGGGGTCTGTGTGACATACATATCTGTGCTGGTGTAGGCTTTGCCTGATCAAGTGTCTGCTGTTGCTTGCAGTGATCCACTGGATCATTTGCAAGTGTCTGTTTCATGATTTACTTACTGATATCAATTATCTGTGTTGCCTTTGTTGATTGAGTGGATAATTGATGTGAACTGCTGAGCAGTAATGATCATTTCAATGAAGTTGATAGGGCTAGATGGATGCCAATCCTTGGTTGGGTACCCTAGCCCCCTTTGAACCCATCTGGGTGATGATATTTGTGCAAGGCTTATCTATTTGGTTTGGTTGTGTGGTTGAGGTGACCCTAGCAGTAATCATATACTGCTTTTGGGTAGATCCCCTCTGGTTGGCTTACTGTGGCTCACTGGATGCTTTATGGGTGATCCTTTTGTTGGATTGCCAGTAGCTTTTGATGTTGAAATCAAATAGACAAGGATTTGTCTAATGTATGATGGCCTTAGCTAGCTGTAGGTGCTAAGTAATTCTGGCTAACTATGTAGGATCATTACCTTGCTGGATATCTTTGGTTATGCCATTGTTTTGGCATAATCAATGTTCCCAGGTGACTTCCTATTGGTTTCTCTGTGTCTTTACTTGCACCAATTGGCTGTTAGCCATATGATGACTCACACATAGGGTTTCTACCCTCTTTTGCTTCTGTGACATATGCACATGCTTAATTTATGAGCAAAACCATGGTTTGCTCATGCTTTTCTGGTATACCTCACTCCAGCTCCAAGATTTGTGGTTGGTGTAGAGGATTAGCTGCTGTGTTGATCTTTTGGTTGATTTGCTTGCCCTGCTCCTCCTGGTGAGTTTGTGAAGCTTGATTTGATTCTGTGGTGTTATGGAGCAGGTTGAACAGTGAAGCTGTTCTTCCTGTTCTTGCTGTTCCCGGTGTTCTTGGTGACTTACCCTGCTGGTTGGTCGATGACTGACCTAGGGTTTACTGTGGCAAGGTTTTATATGCTCCAGGCTTGGCTCTGTTGGTCGACAGCTTGGCCTGCAGTTTGTGGTGACTCACTCTGGCCTTGTGTGTTGTTACACATGCATCAGTCCTTGTGTGTTGCCTGTGTGTGTGGCTTGGGACTTGGGTTGGAATGGATCAGCTCGGCTGATCCCTGGTCATATCCTCTTCATTTCAATTGTTTGCTAACCTGCCAAGTGGCTTTGCCACTTGGCTTAACCCTTGTTTGATCTTTGTGTGTGTGTGCAGGGACAATGTGTTGATCAAGATGAAGATCAAGATCATCTGGATCAAGCTTTTCAAGAGGATTATTTTGTGTAGTTTAGGACAATTCATTAGCTTGTAATTTTCCTTTTTCTTTTTCTATTTCTTCAATTCTTGTATTGTGTTGTAAATTCATATTTCAATTCTGGATATTGTAATTGACATTGTATTTTGTGTGAATATCAATAAAGCTCAAGTTTCCCTCTAATGAGCTTTGTCTAAGTGTTTTATTATTCATATTCTTGATTAATGATAATTGTTTAATAAATCATCTCAAGTTTGAATTATGTGATAGCCATTTGTTGTTTGAATTTGAAATTCAAATTCAAATTTGGTTTGAATTCATTCAAACAACTTAACTTGTAATTCAATCATGCAACTTATGATTTCAATGCAATTTCACTTCTCTCTTCTCAAAACCCTAATTTAGGCAAGTAGGAACAAGTTCATCGCACTCTCGAAACCCTAACCCTGTAGGATGTCAAGAGAGAAACCTGTCCCCCTTCGATGCAGTTTTGTTTTAAAAGCGCGAAATTTCCCCGGAGTTTACAATGCAATGCACATCCCTTTCTAAAATCTACCCCTCGATCGCCTCTAAACCTGGGACATTACAGCCATCAACTCTTTTACCTTTGTTGAATATCATGTGAGTTGCTATGCATGTTCGTCTTGTCTGAAGTAAGGGCGATTTTCACGATCAAATGGTTTGAGTATGCATACTGTTAGAGAAGAACATTGGGCCGCTAACTAAAACCATGATTCATGGTGGAAGTTTCAGTGTGGACAGCTAATCCTCAATCTCTTATGAGAATATTAATTGTTGTTGAATGCTTATGCATTAAAGAGGAGTCCATTATCTGTTGTCTATGTTGTCCCGGTATGGATGTCTAAGTTGAGAATAATCAAAAGTGAGAAATCCAATGCGAGATTTCTCCTTAGACCTTTGTACAGGCGGCATAGAGGTACCCCTTTGTGACACTTGGTTGAAACATATGTTATGCAATGATAATCAGTGTTAATCCAAGCTAATTAGGACAAGGTGCGAGCACTATTGGTATACTATGCATGAGGCTTGCAACTTATAGGATATAATTTACATAATGCATATGCTTTATTACTACCGTTGACAAAATTGTTTCTTGTTTTCAAAACCAAAGCTCTAGCACAAATATAGCAATCAATGCTTCCCTCTGCGAAGGGCCATTCTTTTACTTTTATGTTGAGTCAGTTTACCCATTTCTCTCTATCTTAGAAGCAAACACTTGTGTTAACTGTGCATTGATTCTTACATACTTGCTTATTGCACTTGTTATATTGCTTTGCATTGACAACTATCCATGAGATATACATGTTACAAGTTGAAAGCAACCGCTGAAACTTAATCTTCCATTGTGTTGCTTCAATGCCTTTACTATGAGTTTATTGCTTTATAAGTTAACTCTTATGCAAGACTTATTGATGCTTGTCTTGAAAGTACTATTCATGAAAAGTCTTTGCTTTATGATTCATTTGTTTACTCACGTCATTTACCATTGTTTTGATCGCTGCATTCATTACATATGCTTACAATAGTATGATCAAGATTATGATGGCATGTCACTCCGGAAATTATCTTTGTTATCGTTTACACCGCTCGGGACAAGCGTAAACTAAGCTTGGGGATGCTGATATGTCTCCGACGTATCGATAATTTCTTATGTTCCATGCCACATTATTGATGATATCTACATGTTTTATGCATACTTTATGTCATATTTTATGCGTTTTCCGGAACTAACCTATTGACGAGATGCCGAAGGGCCGTTCCTCGTTTTCTGCTGTTTTTGGTTTCAGAAATCCTAGTAAGGAAATATTCTCGGAATCGGACGAAATCAACGCCCAGCATCTTAGGATCACGTGAAGCTTCCAGAACACCCGAGAGAGGACAGAGAGGGGCCACAGGCCCCCAGATGATAGACCGGCGCGGCCCAGGGGTGGCCCGCGCCCCCTTTTGTGTCGTCGCCTCGACGCCCTTCTGACGCCGCCTCTTCGCCTATTTAAGGGTCCTCGACCTAAATCTTCGAGACGAAAAAGCCACGGTACGAGAAACCTTCCAGAGCCGCCGCCATCGCGAAGCCAAGATCTGGGGGGACAGGAGTCTCTGTTCCGGCACGCCGCCGGGACGGGGAAGTGCCCCCGGAAGGCTCCTCCATCGACACCACCGCCATCTTCATCAACGCTGCTGTCTCCCATGAGGAGGGAGTAGTTTTCCATCGAGGCTAAGGGCTGTACCGGTAGCTATGTGGTTAATCTCTCTCCTATGTACTTCAATACAATGATCTCATGAGCTGCCTTACATGATTGAGATTTATATGAGTTTTGTATCACTATTCATCTATGTGCTACTCTAGTGATGTTATTAAAGTACTCTATTCCTCCTCCATGATGTAATGTGGACAAGTGTGTGCATCATGTAGTACTTGGCGTAGTTTATGATTGTGATCTCTTGTAGATTATGAAGTTAACTATTACTATGATGGTATTGATGTGATCTATTTGGTTATGTTGATCTATCTTGCACTCTAAGGTTATTTAAATATGAACATTGAATATTGTGGAGCTTGTTAACTCCGGCATTGAGGGTTCGTGTAATCCTACGCAATTAGTGGTGTTCATCATCCAACAAGAGGGTGTAGAGTCTAGCATCTATCTATTTATTTATGTGATCAATATTGAGAGTGTCCACTAGTGAAAGTATGATCCCTAGGCCTTGTTCCTAAATACTGCTATCACTGCTTGTTCTATCGTTTTACTCGCATCCGTACTTCTCGCAATATTACCACCATCAACCACACGCCGGTCCTGGGCAAAGCACTTTTCTGGTGCCGTTGCTACTGCTCATATATATTCATACCACCTGTATTTCACTATCTCTTCGCTGAACTAGTGCACCTATTAGGTGTGTTGGGGACACAAGAGACTTCTTCCTTTGTGGTTGCAGGGTTGCATGAGAGGGATATCTTTGACCTCTTCCTCCCTGAGTTCGATAAACCTTGGGTGATCCACTTAAGGGAAACTTGCTGCTGTTCTACAAACCTCTGCTCTTGGAGGCCCAACACTGTCTACAAAAATAGAAGCACCCGTAGACATCAATTGCCAGGAATAAGAAATGGGTGAGGAGATAAGGTGGGGCCTAGCACACAAGTTGCACCACATTGTTCCAACTTCTAAGGGTGGATCCCTAAGCTAATCCTTACTTTCTTAGGGGTATCTGCTCCTTACTAGCCAACTGAGAATTAGCAAAATGTTTGATTTTAGGCTAATGGAATTTTTTAATGTTAGGAGGGAGCTGCTAAATTCATTGACCAAATAAAAGAGTGGTCCAGTTTATAAGGGAACCCGTAACTTAAAACCATAGAGGTGGATGTCTTTCATCTTACAACACACAACCCCAAAAGCACGAAACAAGGACTCGCATTGCCTAACCTAGCCAGGAAGGTGAGAGGTCAGGACACGGAGCCACTAAACATCTTCACAATCGAAGCAAGACAAGTCAAAAACACAACCCTCGGTCCAAGAGTTACTTGCTCATCGTCCTGTCTCTGTCTTGGAGCGAGTTAAATGCGCAGATTCAATGCAGCGTTAAATAAAATTGTCTCTGCCTTGGAGCTTTTGATTTCGCTCATGCGGCAGGTGCAAGAGTGCAGCAAAAGCAAGTAACTTGATTTCACTTACAGTTGGACATTGGCAGCCCGGCCCGGACGACCGAGTCGGGCTTGCACGTTGGACCGGGTTTGAGCCTGATATTTGAGCCCAATCATCAGGCCAAGCTCGGCCTTGCAAATTTCACGATTTAGGCGAGGATTGGGCCAGGCCTCTCTGGTTAGGCTGGGCTTTTGCTTGTTCAGATGGGGTTTGGGCCTGATGGTCAGGCCGGGCTAGACTCGGGCTTGACTGTTTAGCTTTGGGCTTTTTCAGGCCTGGCCTGAAATCCATCCTGACCCGAGTTTTGCCCAGGTGTGAATTCACTCAAATGCATGTGTGAGTATTCCAATACCTCCCAAGCCTATACTACACATTTACACAACACTAGCTTACTGGCCTAAAGTATACAAGGGCAACTAACATATGCACAAGACTACCAGAGAACAGAAACTCACATATCTTTATATTGAAAGATTTTTATAATGTGTACTCCTATAATGGTTGATGAATCCGGCAACGAGATATGAATATTCAACGGGGACAATACATGCAGGCAGAGGACACCGACTATAATTGGTTCTCTCCTTCGCGTAGAGTTAATTGAATATAAACAATGGTTGTTCAGGAGATCATACACACTACCAAGCAAGCTAATACCTGAAAAGTATGATATGCACCTGATACTTATGGAAACACCACGAAGCATGATATGCACATGCATGGCTGAAATACCATTGCGTCACTCATGTTGTGGCCTTGTGGGATTTTGTCATTACAACCAACCAATGTGTGGGGTTATAAATACAGAGATTGCCTTGGACTTGTCATTTCCACAAGCATGTATAGTAGTTCCAAGGAGACACAAACGTATATGATAACCAGCAGAACTGAGACACTTTGTTTGGATTGATCTTCCGATTTCTGCTAGCTAGGACTGTGAGGCAATGGGAACACATATATTCAGAAGATTTTGCCACATAGGCTATAGCTATGCGGCGACGACCCAACAGGGAGGTACGGCGATACGGAAAATCTTTGGAATGCTAGCTGCACCGAATCATCTTGGGAGGAGATGTTTGAGAACTGCATCTCCCATCTTTCTATTGCTACCACTTGAATTATTGCTACCACTTGAATGTTCGTGTCTTGCCCGCTACCAATTTGCCTCCCTAACCAGTTCTGGATCAGCACGTTGCTACAATAATGGTTAGGATCGTGCTACAAATCCTCCGGAGGATTATTCCCCCGCAACCTCCAACTCCAGAAGTCGCCACGTGTCCCATCACCCATGTGTAGGTCCCTGGTTCCCACACAAAAAAAAACAAGAGAAAATCCTCCCGTCGCGGTCTCGTCCTGAGCCTGACCTCCTCAGATGTCGCCGGTGTCAGATTAGTCGCCGACGGTGACGCCCCTTGCAACAGTCGCCCGCGGCGTCGCCCCTTGCAGCGGTCACCGGCCTTGCAGCTCGGGCGGGGAGCCTTTGCAGCTCTCGGAGACACCGCTTGCAGCTCCAGCGCAACCAGGCGACACCCCTTGAAACTCGTGCGGCGGCCCTTCGCAGCTCCCGTCACGGCTCTTTGCAGCTCGAACGGAAGCCCTTTGCAGCTCCCGGCGACACCCCTTGAAGCTCGTGTGACGGCCCTTCGCAGCTACCGTCGCGGCCCTTTGCAGCTCGTGCGGCGGCCCTTTGCAGCACCGCCGGAAAAGCTTGCAGCGTCGGCCACCCCTCATAGCAGCGTCGGCCGTCGGCGAGCTCCGTCGACGTACGAACGTAGCAGGTGAGGAAGTCCCTTGCAGCACCACCACCTGGCCCTAGCAGCAGCGCCGCACAACACATGAAGCATCGTCGCATCCCACTTGCAGCAGCCCCGCGCAGGCCAAAGCACCACCAACCGCCGCAGCCGAACCGGTCACGGCGGTGCCACCTCTCCTTCGTAGCAACGATCGGCGCCGAACATCAGCGGCCGCGTGGCCGCCATGCCGCACCTGCAGGCTCCTAGAAATCGGTGATGCGCGGCCTCCTTGCAAGAAAAACGATAGGGGGTAGCTCTTGCAGCGCAGGTGATAGGCTCGTCGGGGAGAGTGGAGAGGGATTTGGGGCGGAGCGAGCGGAGCGGTGGAGACGAACGAGTGGAGAAGGAAGAGATCGAGCGAGGAGAGGATAAGGTGAGATATTTTAGTATGGGGGCGGTGGGATGGTGGGGCCAAGTAAAGGGAAGACTGCACGATGGATGCCCATACAACGACGCTCCACCCGGAGACACAGCGCGACGCTACCTCCGACGGAAACGAATCATTATCCTAATGGTTAGCTGCCCGATGTGGTGCCTAACATATTGGTCGGGTCATGTTGTTCAGACCAACATGCGCGCTAAATGTCGCTTCTACCGCAATGTAAACGTATAACGCGCGCTGCGCTGAAATTTCCCCCGCCGGACGCTCTAATTATGCAGCGCATGCTTGGCGGTAAAAAAGGTCCCTCCGCCGGACGCGCCAAAATACAGCGCGCTGATACGTCTCCGACGTATCGATAATTTCTTATGTTCCATGCCACATTATTGATGTTATCTACATGTTTTATGCACACTTTATGTCATATTCGTGCATTTTCTGGAACTAACCTATTAACAAGATGCCGAAGTGCCGCTTGTCGTTTTCGCTGTTTTTGGTTTCAGAAATCCTAGTAAGGAAATATTCTCGGAATTGGACGAAATCAAAGCCCAGGGGCCTATTTTCTCACGAAGCTTCCAGAAGTCCGAAGGAGAGACGAAGAGGGGCCACGGAGAGGCCACACCATAGGCCGGCGCGGCCCCCCTTGGCCGCGCGGCCCTGTGGTGTGGGGCCCCCGTGCCGCCTCTTGACCTGCCCTTTCGCGTACAAATAGCCTCCGTGATGAAACCCCCAGTACCGAGAGCCACGATACGGAAAACCTTCCAGAGACGCCGCCGCCGCCGATCCCATCTCGGGGGATCCAGGAGATCGCCTCCGGCACCCTGCCGGAGAGGGGAATCATCTCCCGGAGGACTCTACGCCGCCATGATCGCCTCCGGCGTGATGTGTGAGTAGTCTACCCCTGGACTATGGGTCCATAGCAGTAGCTAGATGGTTGTCTTCTCCCCATTGTGCTATCATTGTCGGATCTTGTGAGCTGCCTAACATGATCAAGATCATCTATCTCGTAATTCTATATGTTGCATTTGTTGGGATCCGATGAATAGAGAATACTTGTTATGTTGATTATCAAAGTTATGCTTATGTGTTGTTTATGATCTTGCATGCTCTCCGTTACTAGTAGATGCTCTCGGCCAAGTAGATGCTTGTAACTCCAAGAGGGAGTACTTATGCTCGATAGTGGGTTCATGCCCGCATTGACACCCGGGACAGATGGATGAAAGTTCTAAGGTTGTGTTGTGCTGTTGCCACTAGGGATAAAACATTGATGCTATGTCTAAGGATGTAGTTGTTGATTACATTACGCACCATACTTAATGCAATTGTCTCGTTGCTTTGCAACTTAATACTGGAGGGGGTTCGGATGATAACCCGAAGGTGGACTTTTTAGGCATAGATGCAGCTTGGATGGCGGTCTATGTACTTTGTCGTAATGCCCAATTAAATCTCACTATACTCATCATGATATGTATGTGCATGGTCATGCTCTCTTTATTTTTCAATTGCCCAACTATAATTTGTTCACCCAACATGTTGTTCGTCTTATGAGAGAGACACCTCTAGTGAACTGTGGACCCCGGTCCAATTCTCTTTACTGAAATACAATCTACTGCAATACTTGTTCTACTCGTTTTCTCGCAAACAATCATCTTCCACACAATACGGTTAATCCTTTGTTACAGCAAGCCGGTGAGATTGACAACCTCACTCTGTTTCGTTGGGGCAAAGTACTTTGGTTGTGTTGTGCAGGTTCCACGTTGGCGCCGGAATCCCCGGTGTTGCACCGCACTACATCCCGCCGCCATCAACCTTCAACGTGCTTCTTGGCTCCTCCTGGTTCGATAAACCTTGGTTTCTTTTCGAGGGAAAACTTGCTGCTGTGCGCATCATACCTTCCTCTTGGGGTTGCCCAACGAACGTGTGAAATACACGCCATCAAGCACATTTTCCGGCGCCGTTGTCGGGAGATCAAGACACGCCGCAAGGGGAGTCTCCACTTCTCAATCTCTTTACTTTGTTTTTGTCTTGCTTAGTTTTATTTACTACTTTGTTTGCTGCACTAAATCAAAATACAAAAAAATTAGTTGCTAGTTTTACTTTACTTGCTATCTTGTTTGCTATATCGAAAACACAAAAAAAATAGTTTACTTGCATTTACTTTACTTTATTCATCATGTTTCCTTTTAATTTTACCACAAAAGACATACCGGTAGGACGTGGGTCTATAGTTGGGAGAAATAATATAGAAGAATTCTTCAATCATGTTAGTACTATTGAAAATTTTGAAGATAGACACTTAGTAGACCTTGCGCCTACTTATAAAATTGCTGCTGCGCATTTAGTTCGCCTGTTGGAAACTAAATTTGTTAATCTTAATCCTATAATCCAACACATGTTCTTCACACTTGGCGATATGGAAGAAGGGGAAAAGAAAGATTTTGTATTAGAAACCCTTCTTAGAGAATTTGGTGGTCTAGCAAGAGAAGCTAGAAAGGTGTTTGCTAAATTTAATATGCTTGGTTCTCCTACTAATTTTTGTTAGTCTCCTTGAAAAGATGGATATGGATAGAATAAGATACACTAATAATATTGATGATGGAGGGGAGATCAAAGCACCAATACCATGTAAGCTCCTAGCTATGAATGATGCACTAGAAAATAACTATACTTGTCTTGTTCCTGAAAATTTGTTTGATGAGAGTAGCACGCCTAAGACTAATGAAAAGGGAGATGCTAAAACTTATGTATCTAATATACTATGCCTGGTTGAGAAAAGCCCACACCCCGCTGTAGAAGTACCACCCTTCGATAACACTTGATACACACTTTCTGCGCCTAGCTGAAAGGCGTTAAAGAAAAGCGCTTATGGGAGACAACCCATGTTTTTACCTACAGTACTTTGTTTTTATTTTGTGTCTTGGAAGTTGTTTACTACTGTAGCAACCTCTCCTTATCTTAGTTTTGTGTTTTGTTGTGCCAAGTTAAGCCGTTGATAGAAAAGTAAGTACTAGATTTGGATTACTGCACAGTTCCAGATTTCTTTGCTGTCACGAATCTGGGTCCACCTCCCTGTAGGTAGCTCAGAAAATTATGCCAATTTACGTGAGTAATCCTCAGATATGTACGCAACTTTCATTCAATTTGAGAATTTTCATTTGAGCAAGTCTGGTGCCATTTTAAAATTCGTCAATACGAACTGTTCTGTTTTGACAGATTCTGCCTTTTATTTCGCATTGCCTCTTTTGCTATGTTGGATGAATTTCTTTGATCCACTAATGTCCAGTAGCATTATGAAATGTCCAGAAGTGTTAAGAATGATTGTGTCACCTCTGAATATGTCAATTTATATTGTGCACTAACCCTCTAATGAGTTGTTTCGAGTTTGGTGTGGAGGAAGTTTTCAAGGATCAAGAGAGGAGTATGATGCAACATGATCAAAGAGAGTGAAAGCTCTAAGCTTGGGGATGCCCCGGTGGTTCACCCCTGCATATATTAAGAAGACTCAAGCGTCTAAGCTTGGGGATGCCCAAGGCATCCCCTTCTTCATCGACAACATTATCAGGTTCCTCCCCTGAAACTATATTTTTATTCCATCACATCTTATGTGCTTTTTCTTGGAGCGTCGGTTTGTTTTTGTTTTTGTTTTGTTTGAATAAAATGGATCCTAGCATTCACTTTATGGGAGAGAGACGCGCTCCGCTGTAGCATATGGACAAGTATGTCCTTGGTTTCTACTCATAGTATTCATGGCGAAGTTTCTCCTTCGTTAAATTGTTATATGGTTGGAATTGGAAAATGATACATGTAGTAATTGCTATTAATGTTTTGGGTAATGTGATACTTGGCAATTGTTGTGCTCATGATTAAGCTCTTGCATCATATGCTTTGCACCCATTAATGAAGAAATACATAGAGCATGCTAAAATTTGGTTTGCATATTTGGTTTCTCTAAGGTCTAGATAATTTCTAGTATTGAGTTTGGACAACAAGGAAGACGGTGTAGAGTCTTATAATGTTTTCAATATGTCTTTTATGTGAGTTTTGCTGCACCGGTTTATCCTTGTGTTTGTTTCAAATAAGCCTTGCTAGCCTAAACCTTGTATCGAGAGGGAATACTTCTCATGCATCCAAAATACTTGAGCCAACCACTATGCCATTTGTGTCCACCATACCTACCTATACTACATGGTATTTTCCCGCCATTCCAAAGTAAATTGCTTGAGTGCTACCTTTAAAATTCCATCATTCACCTTTGCAATATATAGCTCATGGGACAAATAGCTTAAAAACTATTGTGGTATTGAATATGTAATTATGCACTTTATCTCTTATTAAGTTGCTTGTTGTGCGATAACCATGTTTACTCGGGGACGCCATCAACTATTCATTGTTGAATTTCATGTGAGTTGCTATGCATGTCCGTCTTGTCTGAAGTAAGAGCGATCTACCACCTTATGGTTAAGCATGCATATGTTAGAGAAGAACATTGGGCCGCTAACTAAAGCCATGCTCCATGGTGGAAGTTTCAGTTTTGGACAACAATCCTCAAATCTCAAATGAGAAAATTATTAATTGTTGTTATATGCTTATGCATAAAAGAGGAGTCCATTATCTCGTTGTCTATGTTGTCCCGGTATGGATGTCTAAGTTGAAGAATAATCAATAGCGAGAAATCCAATGCGAGCTTTCTCCTTAGACCTTTGTACAGGCGGCATAGAGGTACCCCTTTGTGACACTTGGTAAAAACAATGCATTGTGATGACCCGGTAGTCCAAGCTAATTAGGACAAGGTGCGGGCACTATTAGTACACTATGCATGAGGCTTGCAACTTATAAGATATAATTTACATTATGCATATGCTTTATTACTACCGTTGACAAAATTGTTTCATGTTTTCAAAATCAAAGCTCTAGCACAAATATAGCAATCGATGCTTTTCCTCTATGGAGGACCATTCTTTTACTTTCAATGTTGAGTCAGTTCACCTATTTCTCTCCACCTCAAGAAGCAAACACTTGTGTGAACTGTGCATTGATTCCTACATACTTGCTTATTGCACTCATTATATTACTCTATGTTGACAATATCCATGAGATATACATGTTACAAGTTGAAAGCAACCGCTGAAACTTAATCTTCTTTTGTGTTGCTTCAATGCCTTTACTATGAATTATTGCTTTATGAGTTAACTCTTATGCAAGACTTATTGATGCTTGTCTTGAAGTGCTATTCATGAAAAGTCTTTGCTATATGATTCACTTGTTTACTCATGTCATATACATTGTTTTGATCGCTGCATTCACTACATATGCTTTACAAATAGTATGATCAAGATTATGATGGCATGTCACTCCAGAAATTATCCGTGTTATCGTTTTACCTGCTCGGGACGAGCAGTAACTAAGCTTGGGGATGCTGATACGTCTTCGACGTATCGATAATTTCTTATGTTCCATGCCACATTATTGATGTTATCTACATGTTTTATGCACACTTTATGTCATATTCGTGCATTTTCCGGAACTAACCTATTAACAAGATGCCGAAGTGCCAGTTCTTGTTTTCTGCTGTTTTTGGTTTCAGAAATCCTAGTAAGGAAATATTCTCGGAATTGGACGAAATCAAAGCCCAGGGGCCTATTTTCTCACGAAGCTTCCAGAAGTCCGAAGGAGAGACGAAGAGGGGCCACGGAGGGGCCACACCATAGGCCGGCGTGGCCCCCCCCCCTTGGCCGTGCGGCCCTGTGGTGTGGGGCCCCCGTGCCGCCTCTTGACCTGCCCTTCCGCCTACAAATAGCCTCCGTGAAGAAACCCCCAGTACCGAGAGCCACGATACGGAAAACCTTCCGAGACGCCGCCGCCGCCGATCCCATCTCGGGGATCCAGGAGATCGCCTCCGGCACCCTGCCGGAGAGGGGAATCATCTCCCGGAGGACTCTACGCCGCCATGGTCGCCTCCGGTGTGATGTGTGAGTAGTCTACCCTCGGACTATGGGTCCATAGCAGTAGCTAGATGGTTGTCTTCTCCCCATTGTGCTATCATTGTCGGATCTTGTGAGCTGCCTAACATGATCAAGATCATCTATCCGTAATTCTATATGTTGCGTTTGTTGGGATCCGATGAATAGAGAATACTTGTTATGTTGATTATCAAAGTTATGCTTATGTGTTGTTTATGATCTTGCATGCTCTCCGTTACTAGTAGATGCTCCGGCCAAGTAGATGCTTGTAACTCCAAGAGGGAGTACTTATGCTCGATAGTGGGTTCATGCCTCGCATTGACACCGGGACGAGTGACGAAAGTTCTAAGGTTGTGTTGTGTCTGTTGCCACTAGGGATAAAACATTAGTGCTATGTTCAAGGATGTAGTCACTAGTTACATTACGCACCATACTTAATGCAATTGTCTCGTTGTTAGCAACTTAATACTGGAGGGGGTTCGGATGATAACCTGAAGGTGGACTTTTTAGGCATAGATGCAGTTGGATGACGGTCTATGTAATTTGTCGTAATGCCCAATTAAATCTCACTATACTCATCATGATATGTATGTGCATGGTCATGCTCTCTTTATTTGTCAATTGCCCAACTGTAATTTGTTCACCCAACATGCTCGTTCGTCTTATGGGAGAGACACCTCTAGTGAACTGTGGACCCCGGTCCAATTCTCTTTACTCGAAATACAATCTACTCGCAATACTTGTTCTACTCGTTTTCTGCAAACAATCATCTTCCACACAATACGGTTAATCCTTTGTTACAGCAAGCCGAGTGAGATTGACAACCTCACTCGTTTCGTTGGGGCAAAGTACTTTGGTTGTGTTGTGCAGGTTCCACGTTGGCGCCGGAATCCCCGGTGTTGCGCCGCACTACATCCCGCCGCCATCAACCTTCAACGTGCTTCTTGGCTCCTCCTGGTTCGATAAACCTTGGTTTCTTTCTGAGGGAAAACTTGCTGCTGTGCGCATCATACCTTCCTCTTGGGGTTGCCCAACGAACGTGTGAAATACACGCCATCACGCGCGCACCGGCGGAAAAACAACTTTCTACACTCCTATGCATTCAACAAGATCAAACACTCACATAAATTATGAAAAAATAATCTACCATAGTTCAAATGGACACAAAGTGCAACACACACAACACATAGTTCAAGAACAACACACAACATAACGTAGTTCAACAACATCACACAACATATGGTTTAAATGGACACAAAGTGCAACACACAATTTGCATATCACAAATGCATCTCACACTTCCACATTTTCCAAGTCATCACCTTCTTTTGCTTCTTCTTCATCGACATCTTGGGTTGAAGGAGGAATAGTAGGATCCATCGAGGCCACAAATCCTCCCGGTGGTGTTCACATGGCTCCATACACACCACTCACCGATGCTCCCATAGTCCCTCTGAAGACTCCTCCATAGCTTGGTCCTCCCATGCCGGCCATGCCTCCCATGGCGGGCATGCCTCCCATGTCAGCCATGTCTCCCATGTCGGTCATGCCTCTTATGCCTCCTCCAAACATGCCAGCCGTGGGTGTGTTCATGTTGGCTACCAACAATCTCTTCTTGGCCAACACTTCATCGCGAGCAAGGTTGATATACTCCTTTTGCCTCTCATCCATGTGGGAAGTATCCATCAAGAAAAGCTTCCTCTCCTCCTCCACTAGGCGTAGATGCTCCTCGTTGGCTTGCCTCTTCTCCTCCAAAGCCAACTTCCTCTAGCCTCTCCTCCAAAGTGGCTCTCCGAGCCTCCATAGCATCCATAGCCTCTTTCTCCAAGTTTCTTGCCACCTTCCTATCTTCATTTGCTTGCAACCTTGCGTTTGCAATCATTTCCATAGAAATGGCAATGTCATCATCTCCGGCCTTTTTTTCCCTTCATATTTTGGCGGTCTTCCTACCAAGCACATTCCTCCTTCCATTGTTCACCGAGTGAGGAGTGGAGCTTCTCTTCTTGCCTTTGTCACTTGAATCATCATCATCGATGATTGTTGCATCACCGGTTGCATTGGCGGCCATGGTTGCCGCATCCAATTTCCCGCGGGTCTTCCACTTCTCTTCATTCCGTAGCACTTCATAGAAATGACGCAAGGTGAATGGCTTGCCAAGAATCTTGTTACCTTTCTTGTTCTTCTTTCCCACATCTCTAAATAATCCTTGAGCCATAGAGTTCTATAAATCAAGCAAAAGAGAATAGATGAGCCATATGAACTATAACCGTATCGATCACATATAAGCCATATGGTCAACATAGTTGTAGGATTGCTTACCCTATCATTCTCATTTGTGCCACTTGGGTTAATGACATCAACATTGGCTCGCACGCCCGCCCACTTTTGGCAATCGGTGTTGATGCCCGACCAGCGAGACCGAAGAGAACGCATGGTTCGCTCGTTCCCAATTGTGTTGTTGGCGTCGAAGTACTCCTTCATCCTCATCCAACATGTGTCTCTTGTTTGATCGGTACCGGTTGTTGGATCCATTCCAATTGTCAACCATGTCTTGCAAAGCAACTTGTCATCCGCTATGGTGTAGTTCGCCGACCGATCGGGATGACGCGGTTCAATCAACCCTTCTCCTTCCTCATCGATATCCTCATATTCCTCCCATCCCTCAACGGTGTCATCATGCATAAACAAAGATCCAACATTAATTGCCTCCATGAAAGACTCATCATCGACTCTACATTGCAATGAAATTCATTATTCTTAGGCTATGTATGCATCTAAACTAAAATTTGGATGAAAAGAAGTGTTCTTTACCTCTCCGGCATTTCCTCATACACCGTATGTTCGACGGACGGAGGCGCGGCGACGGATGGTTCATCGGTGGAGGCGGCGACGGAGGCTGCGCGCGGCGGGTCGCGGCCGCCTTCACTTTTTTCGGCGACCAAAACAAGATTGGAAGTGATATAGAATGACATGCATTTTTTTCTGCGGTGTTCCCCTATGAAAGTTTCGGTATTGGTTGTGCCACCCCTCCGATGTATGCAAGGTGGTCCTCATCGTTTGAATTGGCATTGCTAGTGATGTACTTACGGTAGTTGAATGACGGTATTGGATAGATGAGCAAGATATGAACAAAACTAATTAAGTAGTAGGTCCCTTCCATAAAATGTTTTATAATATGAAACAGATGGAGCATCTCCTTAATCTCTCACGTTCTCGGTAACTATTATTTGCAGCATGTACTTGATAGAAAATACGTCATGGGATGACAATTTGCTTTGTTTGGACCTCAAGAAATGAATAGTTGAAAGATGACTCAGTAAAAAGGTAAAAAAATATCATAGGTGCAAAGACCCCGTGGAGGAGTACAATATCAGTCTACGTAACCAAGCCGAGCGGTGTACTTTACAATGACTCAACACTCTCCCAAATTATACACCAACATATCTTGGACAATTTTGATAAAGTAAGTGGACTAAGGCCTACACAGTCCCAATAGGCACATTCCAGTCAATGTTACATGTCGTTGATGGTGTTGCATGTTGGAGAAAAGTTGTTTGTGCAATGTGTTCAACTGAGCCATAAACTACACATGGGAGCAATGTGCTCGGGATTAAGTTAACTCCCATTTGACTGAAATCAGCACCCCCTCTTCATTGTCTTCTTCTTCTCCTTCGGAGAGTCGCAACACTCATCCACATCGGCTTCATCAGCACTCTGGTGAGACGTGTCACCCCACAAACACCACCTGTCGAACCGCCGTCTTTCCCTGGCCGATGTTTTGGCGTGATTTTTCACCACCCCGCCTGCCCTAAGCTCCTCCACCGACCCATCACCACCCTCATTCATCCCTCTAAGACCCCCCCCCACCCCCACCCATTGCCACTTTAATCTCCGGTGTCAAGACCAGCACTCTCACCCATAACGTTTATGCCTTGCCTCCATTGGCTCCGCCACTATAGCACCAAGCACCACTTTTGGCGAGGTCACGGCTTGCCATCTCTGCCACAGCCATCTGTTGCGTCAACAGCTCTAACTTCGTGTTCCTCTCCTCCCGTTCCTCTATCGCTCTCCCGGTTTATTTTTGCATTGTAAGGAATAAGAAATGTGTGAGGAGATAAGGTGGAGCCTAGCACACAAGTTGCACCACAATGTTCCAACTTCTAAGGGTGGAGCCCTAAGCTAATCCTTACTTTCTTAGGGGTATATAATCCTTACTAGTCAACTGAGAATTAGCAAAATGTTTGATTTTAGGCTAATGGAATTTTTTAGTGTTAGCGGGGAACTGCGAAATTCACTGACCAAATAGAAGAGTGGTCCAGTTTATAAGGGAGACCGTAACTAAAAACCATACAGGTGGAGGCCTTTCATCTTACAACACACAACCCCAAAAGCACAAAACAAAGACTGCATTGCCTAACCCAACCAGGAAGCGAGAGGTCAGGACACCGAGCCACTAGACATCTTCACAACCGAAGCAAGACAACTCAAAAACACAACCCTCGGTCAGGGATGGCACATGCCAACGTACAGTCCAACCTTTATTTCCTAGAAGAAATAAAGGAAGTTACTTTCTCATCGTCCTATCTCTGCCTTGGAGCGAGATAAATATGCAGATTCAACGCGGCGTTAGATAAAAATTATCTCTCCCTTGGAGCTTTTGATTTCGCTCGTGCGGCAGGTGCAACAGAGCAGCAAAAGCCAATAACTTAATTTCACTTACAGCTGGACATTGGCCGCCCGGGTCGGGCTTGCACGTTGGACTGGGTTTGAGCCTGATATTTGAGCCCGATCATCGGGCCGGGCTCAGCCTTGCAACTTTCACAATTTAGGCAAGGATCAGACTGGGCCTCTTGGGCCAGGATGGGCTTTTGCTTGTTCGGATGGGGTTCGGCCCCGATTTACAGGTCTGATGGTATGCACCCTGATATTTATGGAAACACCGCGAAGTATGATATGCACCCTGATATTTATGGAAACACCGCGAAGTATGATATGCACCCTGATATTTATGGAAACACCGCGAAGTATGATATGCACCCTGATATTTATGGAAACACCGCGAAGTATGATATGCACATGCATGGCTGAAAGACCATTGTGTCACTCATGTTGTGGCCTTGTGGGATTTTGTCATTACAACCAACTACTGTGTACTAATGTGTGGGGTTATAAATACAGAGATTGCCTTGGACTTGTCATTTCCACAAGCATGTATAGCAGTTACAAGGAGACACAAACATATATTATAACCAGCAGAACTGAGACACTTTGTTTGGATAGATCTTCCGATTTCTGCTAGCTAGGACTGTGAGGCAATGGGAACACATATATTTAGAAGATTATGCCACATAGGCTACAGCTATGCGGCGATGACCCAACAGGGAGGTACGGCGATACAGCAAATCTTTGAAATGCTAGCTGCACCGAATCATCTTGGGAGGAGATGTTTGAGAACTGCATCTTCCATCGTTCTATTGCTACCACTTGAATGTTCGTGCCTTGCCCGCTACCAATTTTCCTCCCTAAGAGGAAATTGCAAAGACCAACAACTCTTGGGGCAGATGGTTTCGTCGCCGCCTCTGCCGCAGCATGCCACTGGAGTCCCCTGCATGGCCGCTGCAGGGGCCATGGACACCGCCCATGCTTGTCGAAATCGCCGAGGACAAGGAAGATGAGTAGGCGGCGGTGCCGTCGATGCCGACCCTGAGGCGCCATCCGTATCTATGGTTCATTCAAATTTAACTTTGTTGGTGTCTTCGGCCGACGGGTCAGCATGGACTAAATGGGGTCGCGCCGGAGAACTGGTTTGGCTGACACTAATTTCTATCTGCGGCGCGACCTAAACGGATAAAATCGGTCGATTTAGGTCGCTATTTTAAATCGTGGAGATGCTTTTATAGATGTAGGCGTGGCAACATATGAAAGCAAATTAAATAGCGGGCTGGTATGGTATACAGTGGTAGACAACCGACGTCCACGCTGGCCTCCATGTGCAAAGGCAACGTGGCTATCAGGTGTTGTTTAACCGTGTAGTCTGGTCATCAGAGGTCTTTGCAACAAATTAGTCCTAGAGTTACTTGTTTGTGCAACAAAAACTTTGAGTAGCTGGTTTGTGCAAAACCTTCCCCAAGAATTGATGGTCTATGCAATTTTCTCCCTCCCTAACCAGTTCTGGATCAGCAAGTTGCTACAATAATGGTTAGGTGCCCGATGTGGTGCCTAACGTATTGGTCAGAGCGTCATGTTGTTCAGATTATTATGCTTTGCTGGTGTGAGACTTGTATTTTTGGGAGAAAACTTCAACTTCAGATTATTATGCGACGAGATCCGCGGTCGCCGGTCCCTCTTCCCACCAGATATACGGGACGATCCGGCCTCCGGGCTGAACTCGGAGAACTAGGACACCTTTGGGTCCTGGGAATTCAACCCATGTCGGCACGCTAGTTACATCGCCGATGTCGGCTTCTTCACACGTGAGTTCGGTTGTGGCCCCTTCGACGACGAGGGAGGCGACCTACGACGACGATAATGGTGGTGGCAATGCGCCGCTCGTCAACCCGGAGGTCTAGCTGTCGGACCTCAAGGAGGAGGAGGCGATGGAGATCGCCATCGCAAAGAGCGAGCTAGAGGAGCTCACACACTGGAATGGCATCGCCATCCATCTGTGTGAGTCCGTGTTGGCGCAGGGAAGGCCAGTCACCACTCCAGTGACCCATGTGCACAACGCCCCGCACGCGCCACTGCCTCCTCCCGCAACAGCAGCAACGCGTACCGCCTGTTATTATAATATGCTTGTTGTATTACCAGGGGGCCAAAGGCCACAATATATAGTACATGTACATGTGCAAATATGCAGGAAGCCCCCTAACATATGGGGAAACTACAATATACAGATATATACTCTAACACCCCCCCCAAACTCATGGTGGATCCACAACACTGAGTTTGGAGAGTAAAAAGTCATGCTGCGCTCGAGTTTGTGTCTTTGTAAAGAAATCCGCCAACTGCAAATCTGAAGGCACATAATGAACCGCAACAGCCTCATCTTGCACCTGAGCACGTGTATAAAGAGCATCAACACCAATATGCTTGGTCAGCTCATGCTTGACCGGATCACGTGCAATACCGATAGCACCTGTACTCGTCGGACAAAAGTGGAGTGGGTGTCGTAACTGAGACCCCAAAATCTGCAAGCAACCACCGTAACCAGGTCACCTCAGCAATCAACAAAGCCATAGCCCGCAGCTCAGCCTCAACACTCGAACGAGAAACCGCTACCTGTTTCTTCGTCTTCCAAGCAACAAGCGAACCACCAAGAAACACACAGTAAGCAGAAAGTGAACGACGATCCGTAGGATCACTCGCCCACGTAGCATCCGAGTAGCACTCGGAGCCGGAGAGAGCTAGAACGAGGAAAGAAAAGGCGACGAGTGATCGTGCCACGAAGGTAACGAAGAACACGGAGGAGATGACTGTAGTGAACAGTGATAGGAGCTGAGACAAACTGACTCAGAATATGAACAGGATAAGAAATATCAGGATGAGTGACAGCAAGATAAACAAGACTCCCAACAAGATGGCGATAACGTGTGGGATCAGGAAGAGGATCACCATCAGTAGGACGAAGCTTAACATTAAGCTCCATAGGAGTATCAACCGTGCGCTCATCCCCAAGAGCAGCACGAGCAAGAAGATCCTGAATGTACTTCTCCTGAGAGATAGAAAGGCCATCAGAAGTGGAGGAAACCTCAATCCCAAGAAAATAGCTTTGATACCATGTTAAGCTTCATGCACTAGCCACTTGAACCAAAAGTCCGGACTGATGGAAAGGGCTAGGCAATCCACATATACACTTCACAACACTCCCACTCGCGTGTGACGGGAGAAGAGAAAGTCAACACGTGAAAGAAGAAGAGCACACCGAAACAGCGGTGGCTAAAGAGGGGGGGCAACAGCAATTTTTAGGCTTAATTGCGAAAACCATGTGAAAGCCAGGATTTGAACTTGAGACCTGGGGCTCTGATACCATGTTATGATAATATGCTTGTTGTATTACCAGGGGGCCAAAGGCCACAATATATAGTACATGTACATGTGCAAATATGCAGGAAGCCCCCTAACATATGGGGAAACTACAATATACAGATATATACTCTAACAACACCGACGCCATCAGCAGGCCCCCCTCTGCCCCGACGGCTCCGCTCGCACAGGGCACCTTGTACTGGTCGTGGACGTGGGCACCTCTAGTATTTGTTTTCATCGAGGATGACGACGAGTAGCCATCAATGGCAGCGGCAACCATAGTTAGCCTAGGTTTTTAACTTTTAGCTATTATTATCTTTTTTGCACTTTGTTATTTATTTATGTTCTATCAATAAAAATGTTATTGCATAAAATAATTACGGCGGGCCGCTGGAGCTACCCAGCCCAAATGGGCAAAGGAGGCCAGGAAGCCATTTTCCTGTCCGTGGCACGCCTCAAACATACCAAAACGTCGAGCCGCCCAAGATTCCCATAAAAGGGTCTTCAAAGGGAACATTGGCACCTGCGACATGACAGGGCACGACTTGGATAGGATCCACCATTACACAGGACCGTGAGATCTATTTTTGTGAAAAGACAAAACATGTTCAAATTTTCTTAATTTTTTTTGACAATACACATCTATGTATATATGCAACGTCAAGAATTTGCTGCTTCAAATTGGAGTTGCACTTAGAGAATCAAAAAAGATAAATTTGGGTGTGAATAGTGTGGAATACTGTTCATCCAAAGCTGGCAATATTCACATTGCAATTTGTCTTTTTTGTCTCTCTAACTATAGGTAGAATTTGAAGCAAAAATTTCTCCGACTTGTAAATACAGCCCGAGGTACGTTGTACAAATGTTTGAGATTTTTTCACAATTTGTGTATATGAATTTTATGTGTTGATCCGGATCTCACCTAAAGTAGAGATCCTATACAAGTCTCCCCCAATAACACGTAATGCCCTGTCCCAGGCGATTTGCAAAAGTAACGTTAGTGCATGCAGCAGAATGGACACATCTTTGTATAGAGTTCCAAGCCATGACAACTCTGTGGCTGGGTTACCTGGGTATCAGCAATGTCAGCCAAATACAAGAAATTCTTCTGAAGCTGAACTTGATACCTGAAAATTTACTGGGAGATGAAATTTCTATATGTTTCTTAACATCCAGCTCAAAAGGAAACCCAGATTCAGGTAAGAAATATTTTTATGTAAACGGAAACTTGTTCAACGCAGAGTCCTACCTTTCAGGGTAAAAACCCAAGGTCTAGCCTTAACTGGTTGTGCCTGGCAGTGACCTTGGCGTGGAGGCATTGTTTTGAGAGTGGGGACTATCTTCAGGGTGAAAACCTAAGATCTTTGATCGGGCGACGACGGTGTTGGATCACTGTTCCCTTCTTGGAGGCGTCGTTTTTTGGAGAGTCTGCAATTCAGGTGTTGTCATGGTGGTGGATGTATTGTTGTTGTTAGGCCTGAGATACTGTAGCGGGGATTTTGTTTCTTAGTTTTATTTTCCTTTTTTTGGCTGTGTGCATCCGTAGTGCCATTAGGGTGGTGCGTTGTTGTAGAGGCTGGGTGTAATTGGTATCTCTCGATATTAATATATTCCCTTTATCGGAAAAAAAACTGATCTACGTATTACTCCAATTATAGTACGAAATCATTATGAAATGCCAAGCACATTAGGAAAAGGAAAAGCATCAAGTAACAAGATAGTAAACCAATAACAAAGAACGGAGACCTTCAATAATCATAAAAAACAAAAACAAAATGTGTAGTTATTGGATTAGTGACACTGCCCATACGTACACAGGCTGACATATATGATGATTGATGCATGGACAAAGACAATGGAACTGCTCATCTGCACACATGGAATGGGTACAAACTTGTAAAGCAATGTGGTACTTCTTAATGCTAGCTGTAAAGCCAACAATGTTACAGCGTCAAGTCTAAGAGAGTGTGGGTTAGAAGTTCTGTTTTAGTCAAAAGGTGAGTATATTTCAATAAAATAATGAGCATATTACACTATTTATACATGTGTTTGAGATGGCCAAATGCATCTTTTCACAGTTTTGAATGTTTGCTACAGCATAACACATGCAAACCATATTGCTGACAGACGGGTGCAATTGTTGTTTTTATTCGACACTTCCAATGAGGAGGGACGCTACCGGTGCTAGACATTAGTCATGGACTGATGTGATGCCACGTGTAGGTGCATCAGCAAAAAACAATGATGATTGATCAATCTGGCAATATTTATCTGCAGCTTCAAAAACTCTGAACTCCAATCAAAGTCATGTTGCTGTCTACAGAATTTAGATATTGTTCCTTTGAGAAATGGCCAATATATTTTTTATAGTTCTGCTAATAATAAATCTCTACAATCATCGGATGATCACATTCTATCATCTGTTCTACTGCAGCTCATGTCTTAATTGACTTTTTTTGGTTGCTGATATCTGAAGTGCATTGTGTACCAGTTTCCACCGCAATGTTGAAGCCCGTTTTTTTTGTTAGCTTATTTGGAGGGCTTAATTTCTCCAAGGTCATACTATTTTTAGCTCATAATTCTGATTGCTGCCTACCTCCGTACTGTATAAATGCACAGTTTTGTACTGTTACTATACAGCAGCTTTCTTTTTTTTCGAAATGGGGGATACAGCAGCTTTCTGATATGGGTAATCAAGCAGAAGATGTCCATGCACGTGCTTAAAATTACCAGTGCAGGACAATGGTGCCACATGCAGTCGGCGTCTTCATTGCTTGCTCTCCCCAAAGGACTCTACGAAGTGCCCTCCACGTTCTATTTATACCACAAAGTTGAAACACTTTGTCCAGCGATTCTGGCTTGTAGTTTGAGAATTTTGTTTCCTCATATTTTTAGGCACTAAGAGTATGCCAGGAAGAGGAAGAAACAGAGCTCAAGAGCACTAGGGATGGGAACATGGAGGAACGCCCAACTTGTTTGTCTCCACCTCTAGTGTTGTGTTGGAGGTGCAAATATTTGGTTTGGTGCTTTCCTGATGCCTCCCATTCCTACCGTTCTTGTGCACTGCTTCCTCTTCCTTTTGGCTTATGATATAGCTTCGATTTAGAAACTACAAATAGTGCACACACTTAAATTACATGATATCTTGAAAGGTGAGTCGGGAAGAGGAAGAAAAGAGGGCATAAGAGTAGTTGGAGTGGAAACATGGAGGAACCCTAACTTGCCTTTTTTTCACCTCTTAATTGAGGTGAGAGATCGGTTTGGTGTTTCCCAATGCCTCCCATTCCTATTGTTCCTAAGCACTCCTTCCTCTTCCTTTTTGACTTGCACAGTTGCTTTAGCGTAGAGAGATCTCAAAAGCAAGCTAGGGAGGGGAAACAAGAGTGGGCACGAGAGCAGTGGAAATGAGAAGATGGTGAGAGCTACTCACCTGTTTCTTGTTCCCCGCATGGTGCGTCTGGTGCTAGGGTTCGCTTCTGGAGAGAACGTATCTAGCTCTGTTTAAAATAGCCGGCTATAGCCAAGTTATAGCCTTTCGCGAGGCCTGCGGCTATAGCTAGAAACTTTAGAGGCTAAAACAGAAATAGCCGCTAATAGCCCGGCTAAGGCTATTTAGCCTTAACTTAGTCTCATAGCCGCTAACTTCCCGCTCAATGGACCCAAAATTTTGGACTAAAAATTTCAGTTGACTCCATTTGCTTGCTGAAATAGTCACCAAGCTCTAGTTATGTAATTATGGGCATAACTATGTCCTAAACTACGTAATGATGTTGTAATATTTGGACAAAACTATGTATTTAACTATGTGTGAACTATTATGTATATCTGTGAAGATGTTATTATGTTATTAATTTTGTGAATTATTGATATATATATATGACTATATGATGTCCAATTTTTTTTATTATTTAGCAAATCCGCTATATGGCTATAGTCCTCTATAGCCCGGCTATAGCCTTTCATAGCTTCAAAAAAATTCACGGCTATCGGCTATAGCCGGCTATTTTAACCGGAGGCTATTTTAACCAGAGGTATCTGGTGAAACGCCACAACTCATGCACCAGCTGCACCGATGCATTGTGGGCCTTTCGATGTAAAAAGGACTTATACAGTTTGAAGATAGCCTTCTGGCACAATTACACAATGGATTGCTGAATCGAACGATCTGTGCTCCACAAACCCGGTCGCGCTCGCGTCTCTACAGACCCAGCCATTATCTCCCTTCGCCCGATTCAGCAAGAACTGTCTCTGCGCTCGATTCAGCAAGTATCTGTATAGCAGGCGCAAGGTGCAGGTCGGGTCAGCCTAGTTTCTCTTTCTTATTTTTCTTCCGGCAGATTGTTTAAAGATTGGGGATTTGTGATGGGAGAGAGGCTCAAACTGTATTAGTATTGGGATCCCACATAATCTCGGCTAGCTATCTATTGCAGGAAATGGAGCAGCTTCACGGTCAGTGTCAGGATCCGGAAGAATCGATCAGAATTTCGTAGGAGGAAAAGGAACGAGCAGGCGCTCCGGCGGCGCTGCCATGAGGACGAAGAGCGACTCGGATACGAAATTTAGGGTTTATTAATAGCGTGCCTCCCTTCCACCCTCTCCCACTCTTTTATACAACAAGAGCAGGACCACGCTTAGTTCAGTAATCTGGTATTACAGCGCATAAATAGTAATTAGCGCGAAAGTAAGTTTAAACTAGGTAGCGAACGATAGCCGTCCGATGCTCTTCATCTGGACCGTTGGTTAACTGACGAAGTGTCTTCTGCTTCAGAGAAATGGCGGATCCTGACAATGCTTCCCCCTTGAGTCAAGACCTCAGGGCTTGAACGCCGGGAATGTTTTCATGATGAATTCAGCGTCTTCCCAGGTTGCATCGGCTTTGATCAGGCCGTCCCACTTGATCAACCACTGGGGAACCGCAACCTCATAATCTCCCTCACGTCTTGGAACCTGTCGACACTGGAGGACAGAGTTAGGTGCAAATTTGATCATACATGATGGAGTGACCAAGGGCAGATGAGCTGATGGAATGGCCCTAGGACCAATGTGCTTCTTGAGTTGGCTGACATGGAATACATCATGGAGCTTTGTTCCCTCTGGTAGTTGGAGCTTGTAAGCGCGCTTGCCCACTGTTTGAATTATCTTGAACGGCCCATACCATTTTGATGCAAGCTTCAGTGGGTTTCCCTGGCCAAGAGCTGTCTCCCTTTGGGGAATCATTTTGAGATACACCATGTCACCCAATTGGAAGGATCGAGGAGTCCTTTTGTGGTCAGCATATTTCTTCATTGCTGTTTGTGCTTTAGCTAGGTTGTGCTGCAATGTAAGGATCATTTTCTCCCTGTCATGTAATGTATCCTGAGCTTCTGGAGACAATGTAGCTGGTGCTGGTAGCTCAGTAAGAAGGGGAGGAGCATATTCATACAATGCTTCAAATGGAGACATCTGAATGGCAGTGTGGTAACTGCAATTGTACCAGAATTCAGCAGCAGGGAGATATTCAATCCATTTCTTTGGTTGTTGGAAGGCCATGCACCTCAGATACTGTTCCATGCATTGGTTTACCCTCTCTGTTTGGCCATCAGACTCTGGATGATATGCTGTGGAAAAATGCAGTGATATCTTCAAGGCAGAGAAGATTTCCTTTCATAGCTTACTGAGGAATACACTGTCCCTGTTTGTGCTAATGACTGTTGGAGGTCCATGCAATTTGATAATATTGTTGATGAACAAATCTGCCACAGTCTGCACAGTATATGGATGTGATAGAGGCAAGAAGTGAGCATATTTAGTGAGTCTATCAACCACTACTAAGATCACATTTTTGCCCTTAGAAAGAGGGAGCCCCTCCACAAAGTTCATACTTATTTCAGACCATTTCTGCTTAGGAATATCCAATGGGTCCAAAAGTCCTGGGTACTGTAGTTTTTCAGTTTTTGATATTTGGCAAATTGGGCAAGCAGCAATTTGATCAGTCACATACTGTTTCATCTTGGGTCAGTAGAAAATGTGCTTGAGCTTATGATAAGTGACTCTGGTGCCAGAATGTCCACCAAAGACTGAGGAGTGGAAAGTATCAAACACTTTTTGCTTGAGATTAGTAGAGGCTCCAATGTACAGTCTCCCCTTGTATCTGAGAATTCCAGATTGGACTGAGAAATGTGCATGGCTATTGGGGTTAACAGTTACCTCTTGGAGCAGCTTGGTACTACTGTCATCTCCCAAGTAAGAAGTGATTATATCATTGGTCCATGATGGAACAGCTACAGCAAGTGCTTGACAGTTGTTGTGTTCCTCTTGCACATTCACTGGTTGATGTTTTCTTGACAGTGCATCAGCAGCAGAATTTTCAGTGCCTTTCTTGTATTGTATAGAGTAATCAAACTCTAAGAGTTTCAGCAAGAGCTTGTGTTGGATCCCTTCCAACAATCTTTGGCTTGCTAAGTATTTGAGGCTGCATTGGTCAGTCTTAATTACCAGTTTATTGCCCAGGAAATAATGCCTCCATTTTTTCAGTGCTTCTAGAATAGCAAGAGCGTCCTTTTCATAGACTGACATAGCTGCATTTTTAGGGCCCAAGGCACGGCTGAAATAAGCAAGTGGCTTGGATTCTTGCATCAGTACAGCTCCAAGGCCTGTGTCACAAGCATCTGTTTCCAGGACAAAAGGGAGATTGAAGTTTGGCAGTGCCAACAGTGGGGGTAGGGACATGACTTCCTTTAATCTGTCAAATGCAGCCTGCTGTGCAGCTTCCCATGAGAAGGAATTTTTCTTGAGAGCTTGATGGAGAGGTTGACAGATCAAAGCATAGTGAGGAATAAATCATCTGTAGTATCCAGCTAAGCCCAGAAATCCTCTTAACTGTTTGACTGTCTGAGGGGTTTTCCATTCGATAATATCCTGTATTTTTGAGGGATCAGTAGCTACCCCATGACCAGAAATTATATGCCCAAGATATTCCACTTGAGGTTGCTCAAAATTGCATTTAGCTAGCTTGGCCTTGAGGCTGTTTTCTCTGAATACTTGGAGTACAATCTTCAAATGTTGTAGATGTTCCTCCTTGTTCTTGCTATAGACTAGCACATCATCAAAGAAAACCAGAACAAATTTTCTAATATAAGGAGAGAAAAGAGTGTTCATCAGCTGCTGAAATGTTGCAGGTGCATTGCATAACCCAAATGGCATGACAAGATACTCATAATGTCCCAAATGAGTGGAGAAGGCAGTTTTCTCTATGTCAGGTTCATGCATTCTGATTTGGTGATAACCAGATCTGAGGTCAAACTTGGAGAAGAACTGTGCTCCCTGTAGCTCATCCAGTAAATCTTCAATCACAGGAATAGGGAACTTGTTCTTGATTGTTTGCTCATTGAGTCCCCTGAAATCAGTACAAAGCCTCCAGGACTTATCCTTTTTCTTGACCAGCAGGATAGGAGAAGAGTAAGGGCTAGTACTCAGTCGAATTTCTTTGTTTTGCAGCATCTCTTGGATGATTTTTTCCACTGCTGTTTTTTGGCTGTGGGACATTCTGTAGGGCCTGATATTTGGTGGTTGCTTGCCTGGTAAGAGAGGAATGTGGTGGTCTTGTTCTCTGGGAGGAGGCAGTCCCTGTGGTGCCTCAAATACATCACTGAATTGTAGCAATAGCTCCTGAACAGCATCAGATACAAGTGCATCAGATTTGCTGTTCTGTTGTATGTCTTCCCCTTGTGCATAACACAATAAGTAACCAGTTGCACCTTGTGCTAGCAGTTTACAGCTTTGTTCAGAGGAAATGAGGAGCTTGTCAGGAGGAAGTAAGTGGTCATGGAATGTGAGTAGTTTCTCCTGCACACCAATTGTTAATTTCCTTTCCACAAAGTCAAAGGTGACTGGGTTGTGTTGCTTAAACCAATTTACTCCCAGTATTACATCAGCTCCTTGCAGCTCCAGGATTCTGAAATTTGTGACAAATATGGTACCTTGGACAGTAAAAGGGCAATTGTAAGCTATAAACCCAGAGGAGAGGATTCCACCACCTGCCACTGTAACTGTTCGTTCTGCAGTCTTTGTCAATGGGATCTTGTGTTTTTGTGCAAAAGTCCAGTCCATGAATGTACTTGTGCTGCCTGTATCTGCCAGAGCCACTGCCTGTGCTTTACTGAATTTGAGGAGAAGGGAGATTGTAGAATCACTTGGACTGCCACTGTATGCTGCTGCAGATATGCACATTGTTGCCTCCTCAGGGAGCATTGCTGGTGGTGGTAAGTCTTGCTGTGGTGTTGGAGCTTGTTCAGGAAGGACCATCACTTGCTGGATAGCTGGTGGTGGAGGATCTATCAACAAGGGTGCTTGGTTTTCCTCCTCTTCATCATAACCCTGCAACTCAATCATATTTAAAGCCCTTTGCATCTGAGGACATCTGTGACCCAAGAAGAAATTCTCATTGCAATACCAACACAATCTTGGTCCTCTATTGATGTTTGGTGGCCTGTTGCGATTGTCTCTCGGTGGCTGGGGACGTTGGTTTGGTTGCTGTTGTGGGTACACTCGAGGAGCCGGAGCAACAGGGGCTGCTTTCTTGATATTCAATAGGTATGCTTGTTCATATTTCCTTGCATACCAATAAGCTGACAAGAGTGTCTCAGGCTTCTGGCACTGCACTAAATGCTTGATACTGTCTTTAAGCCCACTGGTAAATCGATCCACAAAGAAATCCTGAGGCAAGTAACTGCGCTCTCTTTTCATCTGCGTCATCCACTGCTCATACTGATCGATATAAGCATTCACTGTAGAAGTTTGTTTGAGCAGTTGGAGCTGATCCATAGGATCGTTTGCTGTTGTATCAGGGAAGCGATCAATCAGCACATGGCTGAGTTCTTGCCATGTCAGTGTCTGCAAGTGTAACCCAGAACTGCTGATCCAGGTTTTTGCCTGTCCTCTGATGTGAGCCAATCCCCACTTGACTCTGCTGGCCACAGGTATGTCGACCAATTCGAACACATCCTCACACTCCAGTAACCAAGCTCGAGGTGCTTCGCCAGTAAAGATCGGCAGCTCCACATGGGGTGTTCGTAGGTGCAAGTCAGTGTTTGTATGTTGTGGCTGAAATCGGTTTTGTGGAAAGGATTGGTTTGGAGAATGGTTGTGGGTGTATGGCATGGTTTGGTGTAGTGGCTGGCTAAGTGGTGGTTGTGGATGGGTGCTGTGACCGGCATAGTGGTTGTTCTGGGTGGTGGTGGGGTGTAGAGGTGGTGTGGGGTTCGGTGTGGGGTTTTGGGTGGTAGGCATAGGCTGGTAGTAATGGGGTTGGGTGGTGGGGTTTGTGCGTTGTGTTTGGATCTGCCGCGAGGATGATGCCATGGTGGTGGACACGAGGGACTCGTTCTCCGTGCTCACGGCTTTTTGTCGAACATCCTGCGTGCTTGGTGGTAATGGCAGTTGGGCGGGCGTTAGCCGTCCTAGGGTGGGTGGAAAAGGAGGTGGATTTTGTGTAGGTGGTGTGTCCTGTGGTGTAGAAACCTCCGGAATAGGTGAAAGATTCGAGCTTGTGCGTGGAGGAGGTGTCACAAAGGTTGGAGCTTGGCCAGTATCGAGTTGGAGAGTACCTTCCGGCGGCGTAAGCTTGTCGATGCTGGTCTGCATCCGCTCCATTAGCGCCACCATGCTACCCATCTGGTTCGTGAGCATGTTGATGGAGGCCGTGGACTCTGCCTGGTAGTTGCGGAGGCGCCGCCCCATAGATCGCGCGTCCCGCTCCTGGCGCTGCTGTGCTCTGAGCGCGGCGAGCTCAGCATCCGTTGTCGATGCCGATCCGAGGATTGGAGCATCCTCGTTGCTTTGGTCCCTTGAAGAATGGCGAGATCGAGACGAGGTCCTGGATCTAGGCCTGCCTGCCATGGTACGGTGAGTGGGTAGGGGGGTGGTAGACGAGGCTGCGCCGGTGCGAGCTGGGATGGGAGGGAGGGTAAAACGCCGGTGCGGCTTGGGGTCCGAGAACCGTCGGCTCTGATACCACCTTGTCAGGATCCGGAAGAATCGATCAGAATTTCGTAGGGGGGAAAGGAACGAGCAGGCGCTCCGGCGGCGCTGCCATGAGGACGAAGAGCGACTCGGATACGAAATGTAGGGTTTATTCATAGCGTGCCTCCCTTCCACCCTCTCCCACTCTTTTATACAACAAGAGCAGGACCACGCTTAGTTCAGTAATCTGGTATTACAGCGCATAAATAGTAATTAGCGCGAAAGTAAGTTTAAACTAGGTAGCGAACGATAGCCGTCCGATGCTCTTCATCTGGACCGTTGGTTAACTGACGAAGTGTCTTCTGCTTCAGAGAAACGGCGGATCCTGACAGCCAGAAATCCCTTAATTTCTCTGAAAGTGAGAGCTTCATGGTTAGCAATTGGTAGAAAGAGGGAGGAGAACAGCAGCACGTGTGCCCGGGCGCACGGCACCGGTCCGCGCCAAGGCGGTCGTGCCGTCCAACTTGCCTCACCGTCGAGATGCGCACATGCGTGTAGCGAGCCATCCCGCCGTTTCGGCAGCCGCGTCGTCGGCATCCACATCGCTCAGCAATGGACAATGTTGTGCCACACAACGTACATAAGAGGTCAGAGGCGATGGGATTGTAAAGGACTTCTCGTGCAATTTCATCACCGCGCTACAAGGTTCACTTCTTAAAATGTACCTGCAGGGCAGTTTGTGTTACATATGATGCCCTCGTTTTTTATCCAAATGACTATAACCCCTAGTCCTGATACCTCCCATGTCAACATCCATGCCCATTGCTGCTCTCGGCCTCAGCAAATACTAGCAATGTAAACACGGAGACTTGTAAAGGCTTCTCTACTACTGCTACGACACCCAGGATGATATATAGTCCTCAAAACTGTGTGTTCATATCCCACGGACCCAGTAGTGTAGCAGCCAGAGACGTGGCAAAAATCCTGCTGTTCTACATCAAATAGCTCTGAAAGGTTAAACGTCAACAGCCTCTGAATATATTTCAATGTACACAGACAGAGAACTGCTCCATTTTACTGCAGCATTAATGTCGAGTGGGTCATCACACATTTCGTATCAAGCTTCAGTGTTGACATTGATCACTCCACTACAAGGGCTCGGCTATCGCTTAAAATTGTACCTCAAATGCATAACCGGCTTCAACTCATATGGCCATTTTATCAGGGTTCAGTAGATATTCTTTGAGTTCTAAAAAAAAGGAGCATTCTTTAATAAGATAGTCATGGTACTAAGAAGCATGGCAGAAACAACTCCTGGAGACAACCACCATCAGGCTTTTACACTAGTCTAGTTGGCAGACAACCACCATGAGGAACAACCAACGGGGGGACCTATTATTCCGTACAAAATGAATACGAACCTACAACAATGCAGAAAGTCTAGCACAGCACAAATGACAACAATCTAAGCTTTGTTCTAATTGGAAAGGCGAAGGCGACCACAACAACTAGTCATCATCCATTCGAAGATCGCGGCCACTTATGGTTAAAGGGCACAGGAAAGATCCTCTCTTCGTCCTGGTGGTAGTATACATGCATTCTGCAAACCTAAAAGGCTACCTAGTAGCTTTCTTAGGACTCGCTTCTGCCATCATTATTATCAGAGGCCGAAGGCTCAGAAGTGGTCCCACCTGCTGCATAGGTTGGTTCAACTTGCTGGGCCTGCATGCCATTGACAACCCCAGGTCTCCCAGTCATTTGACCAGCGAATGGAAGTGATTGAGCTTGCTGTTGCTGTAGTTGCTGCTCCTGCATCTGCTGGGGAGTTAGAGGGGTCCTCGGAGGGAACATTGGCACCTGCGACATGTATTGTCCTGCAGCACCAGGTGGAGCCATCTGCATGCAGAAGTAAGATTAGTGCATGCAGCAGAAAGAACATATGCATGTTCTATATGAGTTTGAGACATGACAAACCTGAGGACGGCTTACAGGGGTCTGTGGCTGGGTATCAGCAATTGCAGCCAAATACAGGAGATTCTTCTGAAGCTGGGCTTGATACCTGAAAGTTTACTGGGAGATGAAATTTCTGTATGTTTCTACACATCCATCTCGGAAAGTAGTCCAGATTCACGTAAAAAATATTGCTATGTAAAGGAAGCGTGTTCAATGCATCCATCTATTATTACCAATTAAATGATGCAAGCATTATAAAATGCCAAGAACATAAGTAAAAAAGGAAAGCATCGAGTAACAAGATAGTAAACTAATAACAAATAACGGAAACCTTCAATAATCATAAAAAATAAAACCATGGCGTAGTTAAAACATTGGATTAGTTACACTGTCTACAGGTACACAGGCTGACATATATGATGCATGAGTAAAGACATCAAGGACAATGGAACTGCTGATCTGGCACACATGGAAGATTAGAAATGGGTACATACTTGTAAAACAACATGGGGCAATTCTTAATGCTAGCTGTAAAAGCCAACAATGCTACAACGTGAAGTCTAAAAGAGTTTATTCCTTTTTTAACAAAAGAAGATTTAGTTGAGATTGGAAGTATCTTCAGCCATAGATCCTTTCCTTATATTTTTTAAATAGGAATACTTAAATCCAATGCAAAATTATGCTTCGCGACTTTGTACTCATAATCCAATTTGTATTTTGGATGCAATTTCCATTAGTCTTTGGATACAAATCGCGAGGTTGGTTAGAACAATCTGTAGTACGACATAAGGTGAGCATATTTCCCTAACAAGAATGAGCATATTACACTATTTATACATGTATTTGAGATGGCCAAATGCATCTTTTGACAGTTTTGAATGTTTGTTACAACATAACACATGTAAACCATATTGCTGACACATGGGTGCAATTTTTTTTTTACACTTCCAGTGAGAAGGGACGCTACCGAACCTAGGGGTTTGGCATCGATGGTTAGTACAATCTTCAACATTATGACCGGCCTCCGCAAGGACAATATAAATATAACCAAATTGCCCTTAACTACGCGCTCTTGTGGACACTCCAAGATGGACACTGGCGCATTGCGTTCTATCTCTCCTACCTCCTAGAAGATTTACCACCTAAAAAGAAAAGGTTTGTCAAGGCGCAGACAAGCACGTGCACAAGAACCGCAACAGGGTGCTCTACAGACATTAGTCATGGACTGACGTGATGCCACGTGTAAGTGCATCAGCAAGGAACAATCATGAACCTGACAAGATTTATCTGCAGCTTCGAAAACCCTGAACTCCAATCAAAGTCATGTTGCTGTCTCCAGAATTTAGATATTGCTCCTTGAGAAATGGCCAATATATAAGTCATAGTTCTGCTGATAATAAATCTGTATAATCATTGGATAATCACATTCTATCATCTGTTTTAGTGCAGCTCATGTCTGAAGTGCCTTTTTTTGGTTGTTGATATCTGAAGTACATTGTGTACCAGTTTTCACCACGATGTTCTTTCGCTTTTTTTTTTGTTAGCTTATTTAGAGGGCTTAATGTCTCCAACTTCATATTATTTTTAGCTCATAAATTCTGACTGCTTCCTACTTCTGTACTGTATAAATGCACATGTTGGTACTGTTACTATACAGCAGCTATCTGATATAGGTAATCAAGAAGAAGATGTCCATGCACATGCTTTAAATTATCAGTGCATGACAATAGGACAGGACCAGGTGATAAGTGTCCCCACTGTCATTGACTGTACAATGGTGCCACATGCACCGGGTGTCTTCATTGCTTGCTCTCCCCAAGGGTCTCTACAAAGTGCCATGCCCATCCTATTTATACCACAAAGCTGAGCCACTTTGTCCACCGATTCTGGCTTGTTGTTTGAGAGTTTTGTTTCCTCGGATTTGTAGGCACTAAGAGTATGCCAGGAAGAGGAAGAAAGAGAGAGCTCCAGAGCACTAGGAATGGGAACATGGAGGAACGCCCAACTTGTTTGTTTCCACCTCTAGTGTTGTGTTGGAGGTGCAAATATTTGGTTTGGTGCTTTCCTGATGCCTCCCATTCCTACCGTTCTTGCGCACTCCTTCCTCTTCCTTTTGGCTTATGTGATAGCTTTGATTCAGAAACCACAAACACAAGTGCACACACTTAAATAACGTGATTATATTGAAGGCGAGTCAGGAAGAGGAAAAAAAGAGGGCATAAGAGCAGTTGGAGTGGGAACATGGAGGAACCCTAACGTGCTTTGTTTCCACCTCTTAATTGAGGTGAGAGCTCGGTTTGGTGTTTCCCGATGCGTCCCATTCCTATTGTTCTTAAGCACTCCTTCCTCTTCCTTCTTGGCTTTCTCAGTAGCTTTAGGGTAGAAACCAAATGTTTCGGTGAGCATATTCGATGAGAGATCCGATTCTGGCTTGTTGTTTGAGAGTTTTGTTTCCTCAGATTTGTAGGCACTAAGAGTATGCCAGGAAGAGGAAGAAAGAGAGAGCTCGAGAGTACTAGGAATGGGAACATGGAGGAACGCCCAACTTGTTTGTTTCCACCTCTACTGTTGTGTTGGAGGTGCAAATATTTGGTTTGGTGCTTTCCTGATGCCTCCCATTCCTACCGTTCTTGCGCACTCCTTCCTCTTCCTTTTGGCTTATGTGATAGCTTTGATTCAGAAACCACAAACACAAGTGCACACACTTAAATAACGTGATTATATTGAAGGCGAGTCAGGAAGAGGAAAAAAAGAGGGCATAAGAGCAGTTGGAGTGGGAACATGGAGGAACCCTAACTTGCTTTGTTCCCACCTCTTAATTGAGGTGAGAGCCCGGTTTGGTGTTTCCCGATGCCTCCCATTCCTATTGTTCTTAAGCACTCCTTCCTCTTCCTTCTTGGCTTGCTCAGTAGCTTTAGGGTAGAAACCAAATGTTTCGGTGAGCATATTCGATGAGAGATCTCGAAAGAAAGCTAGGAAGAGGAAACAGGAGGGCATAAGAGCAGTGGTAATGAGAACAGAGTGAGAGAGACCCAGCGGTTCCCATTCCGCCCATAGTGCGTCTGGCACCAGGGTTCACTTCTGGTAACGAACACACAACAACTACCTTCATGTTCAAATATAAAAATAGTGACATGGTTACCTTATGATATGCTGCCATTTCTCTACTGCTAAGTTTACAGGGATTGTGGAGGAGTTCCAAGCCAATTTCATGGTATCTTTGAGAACTGAGTGTTAGCTCAGTGGCAAGGCTTGCGAGTGCGCAGCGAGCCCACCCGGTTTCGAGCCTCAAAGGGGGCTGAATTAAACATGGTGTTATCTAGCGCGTATAAATCCGCTGCTGGAGAGGTCTCATCATATATCTAACAACGTATAGCCCAGGGAGGGAATTTTCCCCCCGTTGGTCCACGTAATTTTATGGTATCTTTCAGCTTACATATTTGTCACTTCTTCATTTATCATTTCTTTTGGGAGACAATTATCTATGTGGTCGTTCACACATGTTTGTACACAGCATATATTTCACGTGATCATTTACATGAATATTTAAAAAAAGAAAACTGGAGAACCAATTATACACAAGACGACGAGGTATGTGAAGAAGGAAAACATGAGTTGCCAAAAAAAGAGAGCAAATATATAAACAGATCAGAAATCCTTTGAAATCAAGATGCCTTTTATGGCACTTGGAAGTGATGATACCATTCATTAGTGCTAATTTGTTTCAACAGGCAAAGTGTTATGACCTGAAGTTTATTCCAACAAACTGTGAAGCGTGTTTTGATTTTGTTATCACTATATAATAGGT
This sequence comes from Lolium rigidum, assembly GCF_022539505.1. Classification (NCBI taxonomy): domain Eukaryota; kingdom Viridiplantae; phylum Streptophyta; class Magnoliopsida; order Poales; family Poaceae; genus Lolium; species Lolium rigidum. The sequence continues at coordinate 80,028,516 of NC_061512.1, read as the reverse complement.
GAGAGAACTGCCTAGCTGGTTCCAAAATATTGAACAGTTCACATGACTCAACATAAAATTTAATTAAATTATGATATGATGTCTACCACTCTTAACCATTGCATCGGTAATTCCCAGGTGTATTAAATGTTAAATTGTTTGCTTCGGAGGCAAAACAATAAACAGAATGTAAAATGCAAGGAAGCTAAACTTTCAAAAGGAATGTGCAAATAATTAAGTTCGCAAAACCATGTACTTGTAGTAAGGTACCATGAACCTTTTAGGGAGCCACACCCCATCTGCAAGACACAAGATCTGCCTCCTAGGCTTGACCGTTCCCACAATTTATGCTCCTCCATTGCGCTAACTTATGCCGAGAAATAGAAGAACGGAGGGGTCAGAGAAGTTATGGCCCAACTTCATGAGGCAATGGGTTCCCGCTATAATGTGGATTCCCCTTGAGGTATGGCATAAATGCTGACGGTGACATTTTATCGAAGGTGGCCAAGGCTCTAAGACACAAATAACCAAGTTGTTGCTTGGATGGTAATTGAATGATTGTACCCTTTAACCACTAGGGTTTATCCCCCTGTGTGTGTTACCAAGAGGAATATTATCTCGGTGGTAGGCAACATACCCGAAGAGCGAGGTGGATGTATTAACTTCAGTAAAATTCAAGCTCCGTCAGTCTTTAGTAGTTGTGTGAGTGTGAGCTCGTGGTGGCGATCGTACTTACGTGTTGTACCAGGTGCTTTTAAAACGGAGGCATCAAGACACATATATTGCTTTCAAAAGCTAGTGACTGCTGAACCCTTTTCGCTGCGGTCTCGATAGTTAACCTATAGTTCAATATTAATGTTTGGTAAAGTATATTCCTTGTATGACACAAAAAAAAACTTCCTTGCTTTAATTGGTCGCCTGAGCCAAACTAGACGCACCAAGGCACAAATCCGTTTGCAAATCTTGAGTGTTCGTTTGCGTAATATTTTCACAAAGAATAGCATTCCATCATTAAAATAGTACTGTTTATTGACCTAACAAGTAAAAACACCCACTAAATCATAGCACATGTGACAATGGGTCCGGGTGTTAAATCTGAGATCCCGGTTCACTTCACTGGCAGCTCAGCCGCTTAATTGGATATTTTTCTTTGCAAGCATACTATTTTGCCAGGTTTTTTCCTGCTTGATTTAGTTCTTTATACCGAACAGACAGCAGACAGTTCCAATATCTACTCGTGGGCAGTCGTCTGGTCTAGTTTTAAAACAATGGTACTAGCCACGACAAATGTAAACAGATGAGTAATGACAGGGGAAGATAGGAGCAAAACAAAATTGTTATTTTTGTGCATACAAAGTATTTCATGAATGAAGGTATGTGCCAGAAAGCACAAAACAGGATGGCCCATATATTAGCGAAATGAAAGACATCAAATTCTATAATCTTCAGAAGAAGAGGTTGAGCCTGTTACATACTGAGCACATTCTGCCAACTTTCCGAGGTTCTGATTTTCCAAGATGGCCAAAATAAGTTGCTTATTTTCATCCAGATACTGCAAAGGGATATAATGTCAATTAGGAGAAATGGATAATCAAAATAGAGTGTGTATGGGGTTAGTATTCAAAAAGAAAGCCAGGTGCACCATAAAATAAACACAATACACTACTAGAAATTCTATATGTCTGCAAGAAAACACAAGGACTAAAGATATCATCATCGCAATGCCAAAATCACAAAGCTAGAAAAGGTATAGCCACAAAATATGAGCATTTATCTAAAACCGGAAGATCATTTGGAATTTGGGAGTTAAAATATACAAATATATGTTCTTCAAGTGAATGTGTTTGGCTGTTCGTTGCATTAAGATGACCGCGTTGATAACTTGGAGAACAGTTCAAAAGAGAGTAACCAACCAAAGGTTGCTCTCCACATATTCCTGCAGCAAATCAACTTGGGGTTTCTGTAGTACTAGAAGGAAGCAAACCATAACCCACTGCCAGTAAGCAATATATGCATCAACATTCACTATCACAAAGCCAGAAAAAATGCGAATCTAGTGGGACAGTAAAGGACGCATCCCAGTAGCCAGCTGCTAAACAAAAGCAACATTCGAAGATTGGCAGCTCAGCGAATGAGGAAGTGCCGTGGGGAAATGGAACGGAAGATAAGGCTAATACAAGGATGAAGTGAATACTGATTTACAGAATAAAATGAGGGGAATACTGATTTATTCAATCGCCATGTCAGTAACTCCAAACGAGCTGTTCAAACCACATCCGTATCGGTGAATAAGAAGGCCATCTCTACCAATCCACCAGACAGAACTAGGCCTGATCGGGGGCGACTAAACGATCGAATATTTAGCCGGGAGCGCGGCAGCCCCCAAAACCCACCAAGGAGGCACGCGAAAACCTATCAAGAGCCGCGAGAGAGGGGGAAAGAGAAGGCACCTTCTGGATCTGCTCGGTGCTGAGTCCAGCCGCCGGAGGCATCCCCGCCGCGGGCATGGGCATCGCTTGCTGCATCGCGGCGGCTGTAGGCTGTAGCTGTTTCTTGGGGTTGTGCTGGGCTGGGAGTTTGGAGGGTTTGGGCGACTGGGAAGTGGGGAGGAACACAAGAAAATGCGCCGCCTGCCCCTCTGAAGACTTTTCACATGCTCACGGGCTAGGAAATAATTACATAGGTGCCCCTTGACATTGTCAAAGGAAAGGCCCACATTTAACAAATTGCAGCAAACCCCCGCAAAAAAAAACAAATTGCAGCAAACCGAGTAGTTTGTGTAGAAGGCTAGGGTTAGGAGCTACTCGGCCTACCCCTACCTTATCGGTGGTGCCGCTCATAATGCATATTGAGGCTCGAGGTCGGAACCTTTATACAAACTCTAAATTTCAGATATTTCAGTCTGTTTTCTGATAGAACTCGTGACTTCTTAACCAACCGAACCCAAGAACCCAATACTGTTAATCACTTAGATCCCAAGCATGCACGTCTGAGTCATCCGTCGAGTTTGAATTTGGATTTAAACTTGTAGGCTTTAACAATCTATAGAGCCAATCTTATAGATAACCTGGCATTCCACTCTATACTGTTCCCAGATATAATTCCACCATATTCATATACAATGTGTTCCACTATAGCCGTACCGACTTTCTTAAGTATATTTCCCTAAGTTCAATTCCGCATCAATTTTCCAAAAAAATTCATGAATATTTTAGAGATTTCGATTCCAGGAGTATAAGAATGTAGTGAACATATAAATATTGCAAGCCATAATAAATTATTGCATCTCCCACTTGGCTGAAAATATTTTCTCCAAGAAAATGAATTCACATAATATTAACATGGTCAAGAAATTCCCTCGATGCATTCATGTTGCATATAAAAAAATTGTGACTTTTGGAGTCATATCATCACAAAGTAACAGGTTATGATGCACATTCCACGACCATAATTATATAAAATTAATTCTCTTGGCTACATGCCTTCCTTCATCTTTTATAATGAAAGAACATTCAAATCTTGTTTCCTTTCTTTGCCATAAAGACCTACAATAGTAAATATTAAAATATAACGTAAAAATAGATTGCCTTGTATGGAGATAATCTTGCCAAATGATAACATCGAGATAGTCTTGCAATTAAAGGCTCTGACTATCAAAGTATGATGAATAATCCATAATTCCTTGATATTACAACATAAGCACTTCATTTGATTCTAGAGATCTTTCATTCCACATTCGCCTTACACTTGCTAACAATTCCAGCAAGTGTGAGTTACAATAGTAATCAAAATAACAATAATTTCAGGGGCAGGACTAAGATTAGGTCGCATGAATAATGCCCCAAAATAAATATGGGATGAAAATTATTCTTCATTCTATTTCCTCGGGAGTTCAAAGTTAATTCCTCACAGAGTATCATTCCTTTTACCAAAGGTATTTGCCAGGTTCACATTTTCCATAGAATTTCTTTGTAATTCCACTCCCAAAAACAATGGAAGCTTTAACAACCCTTTCTTATGAAACCAAGCTTTCACTTCCATCAATGTGATATTTTATAAACAATAAGAACATCGTTAGCACATATAGTAATAGCACAAAACAACTCACACTAACCGATGTATATGATTGTCTTCCATTACGTAAACCATAAGATTCGATGGACCACTGATGTGAAGCTTGTTTTGAGAACGTGAACTGTTATATTTATCTAGCAAACCATGTCTTCGTTCCCACTTTCTCTAAATTCTAGAGAAACAAACAAAAAAAGTCCAGAAAAGAGAAGAGTTTACATAAAGTATAAACATTCTCTTTGTGTAAACCATTTATCAAGAAGTTTATAATTGTAGTTTCCATTTAGAATGTTGCATTAAACTTCCGTGCAAATAAATCCATTTACACCTATAGGTTGCGGTTGTTTGGTAATATAGCAAGTTTCCAAAAATTAATTATTCCTCATTGAGTGTATCCTTTCCCGCAATGCTTCCACCCACAGTTGACATTAGTAAGAAGTCCAAGTCATTTGCTTGAGGAGAACCAACCTGTGGTTGAATGGTTAGGAGGGCAGTGGCACCCCCAGCCCACCAGAGTTCAAATCCCAGATTTGACACTTTGGTGTCTCATAAAGGCGGAATATTCTTCAGTGGGAGGCGACGTTCCCGTCGACAGCGAGGCGCCTGTGGTGACTTCGTCAATCTCAAGACCCGACGGATCAGTTCTTCATCGCAGTCTCTTGGAGGTGCTCATAGGGGTAGAGTGTGCGTGTGTGCGTTCATAGGGGTGAGTGTGTACGCGTATGTATGAGCGTCTTTGATTGTACTGTGTTTCGCAAAAAAAAGTCATTTGCTTGAGCTTATTGTTCCTCTAAATATAGATGACTTCCATAATAAATAAAAATAATTCCATATTGATTCCTCCCACTTTTCCTAATCATTTAGTGCTGGGAGTATGCCTTGTATTTTTTCTTTTGGGTTATAATAGTACTCCACATGAGATTCAAGTGCGATATTATTTCTAGCAATTCCAACCTTGATAAAAGGTAGTTTATTCCAACTTTCCACCATATTTCCTTTCTAGACCAAAAGTGATACCATTGCATCCACTAGATCTCCCAATAATAATAATAGGTGTGATTTGTAGTAATATAGCATATCATATCAATAATGTCAAACATAAAGAAAAATACCTTCCAATCAATTAAACATTACCAGTGACCGTGAGAGATAACGAATTGTCTATAATTCATTTTCCAAATAATCAGGGGAAGAACACAATATTATATCTATCCATTCAACCATGGAGTTCTTCCCCCTTCTGCTTGCAATATTTACGCCTATGATGTTCCCATTTGATCGTGCAATATTTACACCTATGATGTTAATTCCCCGTCCGCTTGCACGAGACCAGAGCCATGTGGTTGATTGCTGATTGTGCACGAAGAAGACGAGCGGCAGCCAATCAATCTCATGAGGAAAACATAGGTGTGAGTTTCATAGATGTTTCGCTGGCAGCAGTAGAATTATACACATGCGATAAGGTGAGAGTGTGCAGCGTAAATTTCCTTAGGCGGGTCGACGACGGACGGCGGTCGATGGCCGATAATGACCTTCAGCTTTGATACTAATGTAGAAAACTATGGTTAGGAGGTATTAGGCCTACCTCTATTCCTCTGCCTTATCGGTAGTGCCGCTCACAATGCATATTGAGGCTAGAGGGTGGGACCTTTATACATACTCCAAAGTCCAGATATGTTAATCTGTTTTCAGATAGGACTCGTGACTTGTTAACTGATGTCTACGCACGCTTCTATTCGTGTAGATAGTGTTGGACCTCCAAGTACAAATGTTTGTAGAATAGCAGCAAGTTTCCCTTAAGTGGATCACCCAAGGTTTATCGAACTCAGGGAGGTAGATGTCAAAGATATCTCTCTCAAGCCACCCTGCAATTATGATACAAGAAATCTCTTGTGTCCCCCACACACCCAATACACTTTTCATGTGTATAGGTGCACTAGTTCGGCAAAGAGATAGTGAAATACAAGTAATATGGATGATTATGAGTGGTAATTGCAATCTGAAATAAAAATGGCAGCAAGCTAACATGTAGCAGAATTGGTTGTAAACGGTGTTTCAATGCTTGGAAACAAGACCTAGTGACATAGGCATCCCCAATGGGTCTGCCGAAGAAGGTACCCGGGGTTTACTGAAGGCCCATGACTCGAGGAATATGAAGCCCGGAAGCCCAATTAGGTGTCGATATGGAAAGATAGAGTTGTATTAGGAATAAAGACTTGTAAACCAATACGGGACGAACTCGAAGAGTCTCTCATTGTTTGTAGCTTGTAAATCACGAAACCCTCGACTCCACCTCCTATATAAGGGGGAGTCGAGGGAGAAAGAAAGGATCGATTCATTGTCAACATAACCCTAGCTTCTTAGCAGTTGAGTACTTTTCCGGCTGAAACCCTCGAGATTACTTGCCTTATACTTCCACGAAAACCCTAGTCTGCAACTTGTAGGCATTGACAAGTTAATACCTTGTCACCTAGGGATCATACTTTCACTAGTGGACACTCTCAAAAATGATATCATAATGGAATACATAAATATCATTTCTTCACTATGCTACTTTGAACTACTCTCCGGTTGGATAACGAACACCAATTCACTGCGTAGGGCTACAAAATCACTCCTTAAAGGTCACGTTCCAAATCTAGGGATACCCCGCACTGTCACTTTGAGCATCCAAAGATAGTACTAACAAACACCATAATTTCATAGAGACATCCAACTCAAATTATAACTCATGATAAGTATTTCTGTAAAATTTAGCCTAAGAGACACACACGATGCGCACACTGTCACCTTCACACCATGGGACAAGGTGTCTCCGGAGATCACATAATAAAACCACTTGAGTAGCATAATAAATGAAGATTAACATATACTTATTCAACTAGATCATAAAGATCATGATCACATAAAGATCATACCATGGGAGAGAGATATAGACCATATAGCTACCGGTGAAGCCCTCAGCCTCGGGGGAGAACTACTCCCTCCTCATCATGGGAGTCAACAACGGCGATGAGGATGGCGGTGGAGTCGATGGAGATGGCTCCGGAGGCAATTCCCCGTCCCGGCAGGTTGCCGGAACAGAGATTTCTGTCCCCCGAAACTTGTCTTCGATGGCGGCGGAGCTACATAACATTTCGTGGACGGAGGCTGATTCATTTGGGGTTTTCGCGTCGGGAGGCAATTTATAGGCGGAAGAGCGAGGTCGGTGGGCACCAGAGGGGCCCACACCAACCCTAGGCGCGGCCAGAGGTGGGCCCGCGCCTAGGCATGGTGTGGCCACCTCGGTGCCCTCCTCCATCTCTGCTTTGGACTCCGTCTTCATGTCGGAAAAAATCGTCCAATTCCGAAAATATTTCCTGTACAACTTTTCTGAAATACAAAAACAGCAGAAAACAGAAACTGTCACTGTGGCATCTTGTTAATTCCAGAACATGCATTAAATGTCACGCAGTGTAAACAAAACATATAGAAATTGGTGTAAACGAGTATGGAGCATCAAAAATTATAGATACTTTTGCAACGTATCAGCATTCCCAAGCTTAACTCATGCTCATCCTCGAGTAGGTAAGTGATAACAAAAATAATTTTTGAGGTGACATGCAGCCAACACAATCTTGATCAAGTTATTGTAAAAACATTGTGAGCTGGGATCAAAGTACTTTAAACATAGGCATGATAGATATAATTCTAACACTAGAACTTAGAAACTATGTTACAACATGAGAAGTAACTGAAACAAAAGATCATGAATAATAGTGCATTGAAATCAACTGTTTGTTTTTTAGCATAGAGAAAACATAGCAAAGTGGTATTCAGCTTGTCCTGCATGGAATAGCAAAACATAAATGCCATGACACCTTTAAAGTTCAAAGGGTGACTAGATACAAGTAATTTGACAACAAGCAATAAGATAATCATGACTCAATCAATAATAAATGTTGGGACAATGCACATTATACTTAGAATGACAACTATGCTCTCTTAATTGGTGCATAAAGTTTAAAGACGAAGACTCAACATAAAAGTAAATGAAAGACCCTGTGCAGAGGGAATCAAGATTACTCATGTGCTAGAGCTTTTTATTTTGACTACAATAGAAGTGTTGAAAATATATTTTGAGAGGTATGTATGTCTATGTCAACGAATGGCATCAAATGATCTATCATCCTTTCATGTTTAATGGCTTCAAGAGTGGCTCCCATAGAGAGAACAATAAAGTTCCTCTTCTCCTTTGTTTGAACAAGCTAAGTCGTTCATGATTTCTCAAGTACATAGTGTTAGGATCGAGATTTTGATTATGCGTTCAATTTATATTTTAGTGGGCTAGGCACCCGCTTGCCTACTCTTTTTGCAATATTAGGGACTAGCACATTATGCATGCTAGTCAAGGTGTGAAGCCAAAATAAACATGAAAGAGATAATAAAGCATTCAACACTTCCTCATTAGCTAAAACAGGAACACAAAACAAGTAATATTTTTTGAAGGTTTAAAGGTAGCACACAAGAAATTCATTTTGGAGTGGCGGTGAAATACCACATATAGGTAGGTATGGTGGACACAATTGGCAAACTTTGGTTTTTAGGAGTTGGATGCACGAGTAGAGCTCATACTCAGTACATGTGAAGGCTAGCAAAAGACTAGGAGCGACCAACTAAGAGGGCAATAATGGCCATAATCATGTATAGCGACAAAACATTATTAATCAAAGCATAAAATGATATTACAAGTCAAAACTAAATGATCATAGAGGTTTTAGGTGACTAGTTTGTAGTCATAACATGGTGTAAGCATGTACCAAGTCAACCCAATTAAAGCATCAAATGAGAATACCACAATATTATGCTTTTGTACGATGGAAACAACACATGATTTCTTCAATGGCACATTAAGAACTCTCAACTATTTGAGACAAATCATGCGACAACAATAACTACCAAACATATAATTAAAATAAAATCTAACATGACATGCTAAAGTACTCTAAGCCACAGTCTAAACAAGCTTCCTTTTGTACCACTATAAGCATGAAATATTTTACTCGTCTCCAACACCAATCAATTTATTTGAAACAACTCTCATAGATAATAATCAAATAAGACCAGAGAGCTAATTTTACCTAACTAAAAAAACTAACAAGCTCTAAACAAAATAAGAGTGGAAAACAAGAGCTAAACGCAATACTAGCAAAAGAGAACACGCGTAGAACAATAAAAGTGAAAACTAGAGTGGTCTATGAAATGAAAACAGAGTGTGTCATTCTCCAAAACAAGTATGCTGGGATCGAAACATATGATACATCAAACAAAAAAAACTAAAAACAAAAATAAAGACGCTGCAAAAACAACACATAGCATATGAAGCAATAAAAATATAGTGTCTTGAAACATGACCTGATACTTTTGTTGATGAAGAGGGGATTTCTTGGGCATCCCCAAGCTTTGACGCTTGTACCTCTCACTAGTAGAAAACAAGCCTTTTGTCCAGCACCCCTGGAAGCTTTAGTCCCGGTTTAAAAATGTAACATCCCAATTTTCAAATCAATAAGACAAGGAGTTTCCGATATTCAAAATTTAGAACTAACAAAAAAAAATTTGAATATGGTGCTATGCTTAGTGTTGCATATGTGCATTATGATCATGCATGAATGAATGTGATGTTGCCATGATTGTTTGTTAGAGTATTACTAAGACCCCTAAAACCCTAAACCTTGCTAGTTGAGGTCACAAAGAAATAAAATAAAAGCTTAAGAAAAATACAAATAGCACCACATATGTGAATATGGCCAATTTTGCAAATCTTGAACCTAGGCAAATTTGACTTGTACCAATGGTTGGGTAATGTTACCAAACAACTAAGAACCACTTTGGAATCAAGGAAACCCAAATCAAATCAAAAGAAATAGCAAATTCTACTCACATATGATAATGGTCAAAATTGACAATTATATCATGACACCCACTTTGAGCCTTTGTACTAAGCAAATCTTAAACCTAACCCTCCCAACTCTTTCCACCTCATCCAAGAGCACATCAAGGTGAACAATTTTTGTGTTGACCAACATGGTTGACTCTGTCTCATTTGCTTAATATAATAATGCCAAGTAGCAACATTGAAACAAAAAGTAGATCATACGCATTTTGGTTTTTCACAAATACCACCATTTTGCACACCACCACCACCATTGTGTGCCAAATATTAATTGAAATGACTCCACCAAAAATCTCTGCATTCACAAATCCACTTCTTGCGGCCATATCATCGAACACCTGGCAGGCATCAAACTGAATTACTCACACACCCTTTTATCCAGCAGTTTCTTGACTAAACCCGATACGATTTGTGATGATCATTGTCCTTCTATGACTCCTGTACCAAACCAAGTACTAGCCCGTGGTGATTAAAGCCTGGGGAGAGGCAGAACACGGCCATGTCGTGCACCATGCACACCTCCATGCCACCTCCCCTCTCAGCCCTCTCCTCTCTCTTTAATCATGTCCAGAAGCTTTCCCATGCATCACTGAGCATGACCACACCAGCCATTGGCCACGGAGAGGCACGCCCTGGCCAGGAACGCACGCGCCCAGTACGCCCAGGCTTGCCAGAGCGTGCACGCTCACCGCGCTCTTGACGCGCCAGAGCACGGGCAAGACCCGTCGCCTCCGTCCTTCCCTATCGCTCCGCCGCAGCATAGCTCATCACCACACCTCTACCTAGCACCTAGACATGCTCAGCTACTCGCGGACGCCCTGTCGCCGTCGTCCCCTTCTAAACTTTGCCGCCGGTACCACCGCAGAAACTGCATCATCCCGAGTCATCCCGTCTCACTTTCGCCGCGCCAGCAAGCACGCTAGCCTCGCCATGATGCCAGCCACCCCACGCCGTCCACGCCTTGCCTCTTCGCGCACCAGAGCAGCCGCGCCATAGACGACCTCCACGGGCACCCGCAGCACACTCGCGCCCCTATAAATAGAGGCCCTCCCCTCTTCATCTCTTCACACCGTCAGCATCTCCTCCCATCTCTGACTCTCCATGAGCACAGCCAAGCACCAATTTGATCCACGGAGCTCCAATCGTTCGCCGGAGTACCGTGGAGCCGCCGCGGAAGGAGAAGAAGCTAGGCGCCACCTTGACAACGCCGCCGCACACCCTCGCCGATGATCGCCGGAGCCTGGTTAGCCCTTCGACCCCCTACCCTCGCCGCGCCAGTAGCCTCCTCTCGCCAGAGACGACGACGGTCGTGCACCGTTAGATCGCCATCTAATCCAACGTCTCACAGTAGCTCATACCGATTCGGGTTTGAAGTCTCACTGACGCGTGGACCCCACCGTCAGTCGGCCTTCTTGCGCGAGACGTGTAGTGGGCCGGCCCAATTCTTTTTCTTCCCTGGGCCACGTCGTTTTCCCGCGCAAGCCCAACTATTTGAATTCAAATTCTTTGATTTAAATCAAATTCCTTGCCGATGCCATTTTCAAATTTAAATAGAATCAAATCTACTGAACCAAATTTGATAAATTTTATATATTTCCAAAGCTTATGAAATTATCTACACAACTGCACTGGTCTCAACCCTAGATTCCTTGTAGAATTAACGTAGTAAAAATAACAAGGTAGAGCCTTTTCAAACTTTAAGTTTTATTTAAAAATCAACCATAAATGATTTTGAGTTGTTTCCAACTCTCATATATCACATTTGATATTTTATAATTGTTTATGCAAAAATATGACATGGTTGCTTCATATGATCTTGAGCTAGAGCAAAATAGTGGCTATGTGGCCATTTCTAGCCATTTGAAATTATCCAAATTTATTTATTAAATAGTATGCGAGGTATCCTGTCATTTAAATCTTTGTCTCAAGTAATTCAACATGAGGTAAGGACCTTGGTCTATATGATCTCCTATTGTATTATTTGGTGATATTAAATTGTTATTATGTTAGTGTTAAATTGCATGAGGTGTAATACCCCATATAAATCATTTTCCCAAATGATATTTATGAAGTGTTGACCTTGGGTCAACATGTATTCATACCTTATTATTATTTGAGGAAAGAAAATCTTAACAATATTCAATGAGAGGAAATTATTTCTCAAAGAACATAAATAACAACCCTAATAATTATTTCAATGAGAGGAAATTACTTTTCTTAAAAAGAAAACAAAGTCAACCAATATGTGAATGATGTGGTGATGCTAGAATAGCTTGTGTGAACCATTTGTGTGATTAGTCTAGCCCTTAAGATTTGTTTGGTAATTGTATACTTCGTATTCGTTTATAGACACTAGTACCGAGGAGTACCAGGAGGAGGAGGTCTACTTTGAAGAAGAAGAAGAGAACTTTGATCACTGTGCTACTCAAGGCAAGCTATACTCTTGCAAGTTACCCTAGTGCAAGCTCAACTTGAGCAAGGAACTCATACCCTATTACCTTGTGTTTTACTTTACAAGTCCCAGATTTATCTCTCCAAGTTTTAACTTTAATTTCCAAGTCTTACTTTTATAGTTAACTTGAGTCTAGATAAGGTAGTGCAAAAATATCAAAGTTAGCCTAGAGAGCTACAAGCTAGTTAGCACCCCTCATGACTAGTTGCTAGTGCTAAACTAAAAAAATGACTACTCTAGCTTGGGAACAGGTGAATCTTTTGAATTTGAAAAACCTTGGAATGATGAGTCATTCTATTGAAAGATTTTGAAGGTGAAGGTGACTTGAACGACATGTTGAATTTGATAAAAACTGATGATTGGTTTGGATGCGATACCTTCCAATTCTTGAGTACCCCCACAATACCTGATTATGGGTAAGGCTTTAGCTGGAAATTTATGTGTCTTAGTATGGGTTCCCTCTGAACAAGCGTCATAGAGGTTATGTCGGGGCTGCCTTCGTTGAAAGTAAAATGACGTGAAAAGAGTTGAATGCCCTACTCAAGCCCTGTGCAGTTCCCAGGATAGCAGTTGGTTATCACTGGGAGGCCAAGCTCACGAGGAGAGGTGCCTATACTAGGAGGTTTGATACGTCTCAAATGTATCTATAATTTCTTATGTTCCATGCTAGTTTTATGACAATACTCACATGTTTTATATACACTTTATATCATTTTGATGCATTTTCCGGCACAAACCTATTAACAAGATGCCGAAGCGCCAGTTCCTGTTTTCTGCTGTTTTTGGTTTCAGAAATCCTACACAAGAAATATTCTCCGAATTGGACGAAACAAAAGCCCACGGTCTTATTTTCCACGGAGCCTTCCAGAAGTCCGAAGAGGAGACGAAGAGGGGCGACGAGGCGGCCACACCCTAGGGGGGCGCGGCCCCACCCCTGGCCGCGCCGCCCGATGGGGTGGGCCCCTCGAGCGTCCCCCGACTCTGCCCCTTCGCCTATATATTCTCTCCGTCGCGAAAACCCTTGTACCGAGAGCCACGATACGAGAAAAGTACCAGAGACGCCGCCGCCAATCCCATCTCGGGGGATTCAGGAAATCGCCTCTGGCACCCTACCGGAGAGGGGAATCATCACCGGAGGGCTCTACATCACCATGCCCGCCTCCGGACTGATGCGTGAGTAGTTCATCCTTGGACTATGGGTCCATAGCAGTAGCTAGATGGTTGTCTTCTCCTCTTGTGCTATCATGTTTAGATCTTGTGAGCTGCCTATCATGATCAAGATCATCTATTTGTAATGCTACATGTTCTGTTTGTTGGGATCCGATGAATATGGAATACTGTGTCAAGTTGATAATTGATCTATCATATATGTGTTGTTTATGATCTTGCATGCTTTTCGTTGCTAGTAGAGGCTCTGGCCAAGTTGATACTTGTAACTCCAAGAGGGAGTATTTATGCTCGATAGTGGGTTCATGCCTCCATTGAATCTGGGACAGTGATAGAAAGTTCTAAAGTTATGGATGTGTTGTTGCCACTAGGGATAAAACATCAATGCTTTGTCTAAGGATATTTTTATTGTTTACATTACGCACATTATTTAATGCAATTGTCTGTTGTTTGCAACTTAATACTGGAAGGGGTGCGGATGCTAACCCGAAGGTGGACTTTTTAGGCATAGATGCATGCTGGATAGCGGTCTATGTTCTTTGTCGTAATGCCCTAAGTAAATCTCATAGTAGTCATCATGATATGTATGTGCATTGTTATGCCCTCTCTATTTGTCAATTGTCCAACTGTAATTTGTTCACCCAACATGCTATTTATCTTATTGGAGAGACACCACTAGTGAACTGTGGACCCCGGTCCATTCTTTTACATCTGAAATACAATCTACTACAATTATTGTTCTCTGTTGTTCTTTGCAAACAAACATCATTCTCCACACCATACGTTTAATCCTTTGTTTACAGCAAGCCGGTGAGATTGACAACCTCACTGTTAAGTTGGGGCAAAGTATTTTGATTGTGTTGTGCAGGTTCCACGTTGGCGCCGGAATCCCTGGTGTTGCGCCGCACTACACTCCTTCACCAACAACCTTCACGTGGCCTTCATCTCCTACTGGTTCGATAACCTTGGTTTCTTTCTGAGGAAAAACTTGCTGCTGTGCGCATCACACCTTCCTCTTAGGGTTCCCAACGGACGTGTGCATCACGCGCCATCAAGACTGTTTTCTGGCGCCGTTGCCGGGGAGATCAAGACGCGCTGCAAGGGGAGTCTCTCACATCCAATCTCTTTACTTTGTTTATTGTCTTGCTTTACTTCATTTTATTTTCTGTCTTGTTTGTTTTCTTTATATCAAAAACACACAAAAATTAGTTACTTGCATTTAATTTATTTTGTTATCATGACCAGTCATGTACTTGTTACTCTGTCACCTGAGGAATTGATCTTAACTTTTAAACAAGGGGATGAGGAGAGTTTTAAGGGAGCTTGGTCTAGAATTTTTGATTCTTATGGTAAAACTGAACCTAAAATGACTCTAAGCCTGCTTCTTAGTAACTTTTATTTTGGGCTTATTCTTCGCTATAGATATGTCTTGGATGCTGTAGTGGGAGGAGATTTCCTTCATTGCGATGGGGATCAAGCTTTTAATGCCATAAAAAAATTGGTTGCATCATCTAGCTCAGCTAATAATTTTGATACATCTCTTGCTAGTATTTATAATAGATTAAACACTCTCGAGACAAATATATCTTGTTTAAAATAAGGGTATAGTAAGATTCGTGAGCATTTTAATTATGTCCTAGTAAACTTTGAACCTTCAATGTGGGACCCTACTATTAAAGTTGCTATTTGTGGTGAAATTTTTATGCCCGTTGTGATATTATGTCTGATTTTTGCCTTATGCCTAAAAGTATTTATGAATCTTTGACACTTTGGGGACTTACTGAAGGAGGAGAAGGAATAACTCTTACTGATAACTCTGTTATAATTCCTAAGGGAATAGCTGAAGGTGTGTTCACAACCTTTATTGGAAGAACGGTATCCACTGATTATCTCGTTATTGAATGTGTAGGGACAGGACAAATCACACTTGGAAGATCCCTGCTGAAACTCTTGGGAGCAACCATAGATGTGGGGAAAGGCACTCTAAATTTTACCTCTACACCCAGATGCGGTCATATATTCCCTAAACCAAAGAGTAAGAATAAGAGTAAGAAGGGTAGGCGTAAAGCCTCTGGTAATAGTGTTAATGCTTCCTCTTTTGATAATACTTGATTTACACTTTTTGCGTCTAGCTGAAAGGCGCAGTTAAAGAAAAGCGCTTATGGGAGACAACCCATTATTTTACTTCTGCAATTTTTGTTTTATATTTGATTCAAGGTGCTTGTTACTACTGTAGCAATACCTTTGTATCTTTACTTTATTGCATTGTTGTGCCAAATAAAGTCTTTGATAGTAAGGTTGATACTAGATTTGGATTTCTGATCGAGCCAGTCCTCCCTCCTCCACCTAGCCATGGCGATGTCCTTTGGAGATGGCGATCTCCTCCTCCCTCCTCCCTCCTCCACCTAGCCATGGCGATGTCCTCTTCTAGATCATGGATGCTCTCCTTCATTGGGATTTCTCCCCTGGCCTTGCTGTGGCCGACCAGGTGCGTCGACGGTTTGGATGTTCTGTCCATCTTTCCCCCTCTCCTCTGGCGAAAGAATTCTTCTTGGTGGTTTCTTTTTCTTCGGCTTCTTTCCCCTTGTCTGAAGAATCAGTTGGCCTTGCTTTACAATGTTGTATTGGAGGTGTTGGATCCAGCCTAAGAGTTTACAAGTTGAGTGATCGACGCTTTCGATTCTCAGTTTTTTCAAATAAGGTTGGACACTTCATCTATGGTTTAAAGGATCGTGTGTGGCCGGATTTCATTTGCCACTTCTCTCTGTATAGAGGAGACACCTCTGGTATTCGTTTAAATGATGGGAATTCTTGGTTCTCTAATTCTCATAATTTGGAGGTGGCACAACGTAGTCCCACTCGTTTCAAACCATCTTTGCATGTTCTAGCAGTTAGTGCAGCACGTGATCCTCATTCCTCTGTTACAGAGCTAGCCAAGTTTGGTTTCAAAAATTTTGCGGCTAGATCCAATGTTGCTGCATCTCAGAAGCCTACACCTCCAAGTTCATCTGATACAAATTTGAATTCAAATCTGATTAGTTTTGGAAGTCTCCCTAGTCGTGTTGACTTGAACAAGGAAGGTAATTTCAAATTACAGAGGACCTTTATTGGCTCTAATTGTGCTCGGATTTTATGTGCTCGGTTACCTATTCAGACCCTTGAAATTATGGAAGATCAACGGCAGGCAGGTGATACGTCTCCGACGTATCGATAATTTCTTATGTTCCATGCCACATTATTGATGTTATCTACATGTTTTATGCACACTTTATGTCATATTCGTGCATTTTCTGGAACTAACCTATTAACAAGATGCCGAAGTGCCGATTCTTTGTTTTCTGCTGTTTTTGGTTTCAGAAATCCTAGTAAGGAAATATTCTCGGAATTGGACGAAATCAAAGCCCAGGGGCCTATTTTCTCACGAAGCTTCCAGAAGTCCGAAGGAGAGACGAAGAGGGGCCACGGAGGGGCCACACTACAAGGCGGCGCGGCCCCCCCCTTGGCCGCGCGGCCCTGTGGTGTGGGGCCCCCGTGCCGCCTCTTGACCTGCCCTTCCGCCTACAAATAGCCTCCGTGACGAAACCCCCAGTACCGAGAACCACGATACGGAAAACCTTCCGGAGACGCCGCCGCCGCCGATCCCATCTCGGGGGATCCAGGAGATCGCCTCCGGCACCCTGCCGGAGAGGGGAATCATCTCCCGGAGGACTCTACGCCGCCATGGTCGCCTCCGGTGTGATGTGTGAGTAGTCTACCCCTGGACTATGGGTCCATAGCGGTAGCTAGATGGTTGTCTTCTCCCCATTGTGCTATCATTGTCGGATCTTGTGAGCTGCCTAACATGATCAAGATCATCTATCCGTAATTCTATATGTTGCGTTTGTTGGGATCCGATGAATAGAGAATACTTGTTATGTTGATTATCAAAGTTATGCTTATGTGTTGTTTATGATCTTGCATGCTCTCCGTTACTAGTAGATGCTCCGGCCAAGTAGATGCTTGTAACTCCAAGAGGGAGTACTTATGCTCGATAGTGGGTTCATGCCTGCATTGACACCGGGACAGATGATGAGAAAGTTCTAAGGTTGTGTTGTGCTTGTTGCCACTAGGGATAAAACATTGATGCTATGTCTAAGGATGTAGTTGTTGATTACATTACGCACCATACTTAATGCAATTGTCCGTTGCTTTGCAACTTAATACTCGGAGGGGGTTCGGATGATAACCTGAAGGTGGACTTTTTAGGCATAGATGCAGTTGGATGGCGGTCTATGTACTTTGTCGTAATGCCCAATTAAATCTCACTATACTCATCATGATATGTATGTGCATTGTCATGCTCTCTTTATTTGTCAATTGCCCAACCGTAATTTGTTCACCCAACATGCTGTTCGTCTTATGGGAGAGACACCTCTAGTGAACTGTGGACCCCGGTCCAATTCTCTTTACTCGAAATACAATCTACTGCAATACTTGTTCTACTCGTTTTCCGCAAACAATCATCTTCCACACAATACGGTTAATCCTTTGTTACAGCAAGCCGGTGAGATTGACAACCTCACTCGTTTCGTTGGGGCAAAGTACTTTGGTTGTGTTGTGCAGGTTCCACGTTGGCGCCGGAATCCCCGGTGTTGCGCCGCACTACATCCCGCCGCCATCAACCTTCAACGTGCTTCTTGGCTCCTCCTGGTTCGATAAACCTTGGTTTCTTTTCTGAGGGAAAACTTGCTGCTGTGCGCATCATACCTTCCTCTTGGGGTTGCCCAACGAACGTGTGAAATACACGCCATCAAGCATATTTTCTGGCGCCGTTGTCGGGGACTTCAAGACACGCTGCAAGGGGAGTCTCCACTTCTCAATCTCTTTACTTTGTTTTTGTCTTGCTTAGTTTTATTTACTACTTTGTTTGCTGCACTAAATCAAAATACAAAAAAATTAGTTGCTAGTTTTACTTTACTTGCTATCTTGTTTGCTATATCGAAAACACAAAAAAATTAGTTTACTTGCATTTACTTTATTCATCATGTATCCTTTTAATTTTACCACGAAAAGCATACCGGTAGGACATGGGTCTATAGTTGGGAGAAATAATATAGAAGAATTTTTCAATCATATTAGTACTATTGAAAATTTTGAAGATAGACACTTGGTAGACCTTGCGCCTACCTATGAAATTGCTGCTGCGCATTTAGTTCGCTTGTTGGAAACTAAATTTGTTAATCTTAATCCTATAATCCAACACATGTTCTTCACACTTGGCGATATGGAAGAAGGGGAAAAGAAAGATTTTGTTTTAGAAACCCTTCTTAGAGAATTTGGTGGTCTAGCAAGAGAAGCTAGAAAGGTGTTTGCTAAATTTAATATGCTTGGTTCTCCAACTAATTTTGTTAGTCTCCTTGAAAAGATGGATATGGATAGAATAAGATTCACTAACAATGTTGATAATGGAGGGGAGATCAAAGCACCAATACCATGTAAGCTCTTAGCTATGAATGATGCATTAGAAAATAACTATGCTTGGATAGTTCCTGAAAATTTGTTTGATGAGAGTAGCACGCCTAAGACTAATGAAAAGGGAGATGCTGAAACTTATGTATCCAATATAATATGCCTGGTTGAGAGAAGCCCACACCCCGCTGTAGATGCACCACCCTTTGATAATACTTGATACACACTTTCTGCGCCTAGCTGAAAGGCGTTAAAGAAAAGCGCTTATGGGAGACAACCCATGTTTTTACCTACAGTACTTTGTTTTTATTTTGTGTCTTGGAAGTTGTTTACTACTGTAGCAACCTCTCCTTATCTTAGTTTTGTGTTTTGTTGTGCCAAGTTAAGCCGTTGATAGAAAAGTAAGTACTAGATTTGGATTACTGCACAGTTCCAGATTTGTTTGCTGTCACGAATCTGGGTCTAATTCTCTGTAGGTAACTCAGAAAATTAAGCCAATTTACGTGAGTGATCCTCAGATATGTACGCAACTTTCATTCAATTTGAGCATTTTCATTTGAGCAAGTCTGGTGCCATTTTAAAATTCGTCAATACGAACTGTTCTGTTTTGACAGATTCTGCCTTTTATTTCGCATTGCCTCTTTCGCTATGTTGGATGAATTTCTTTGATCCACTAATGTCCAGTAGCATTATGCAATGTCCAGAAGTGTTAAGAATGATTGTGTCACCTCTGAATATGTCAATTTATATTGTGCACTAACCCTCTAATGAGTTGTTTCGAGTTTGGTATGGAGGAAGTTTTCAAGGATCAAGAGAGGAGTATGATGCAACATGATCAAAGAGAGTGAAAGCTCTAAGCTTGGGGATGCACCCGGTGGTTCACCCCTGCATATATCAAGAAGACTCAAGCGTCTAAGCTTGGGGATGCCCAAGGCATCCCCTTCTTCATCGACAACATTATCGAGGTTCCTCCCCTGAAACTATATTTTTATTCCATCACATCTTATGTGCTTTTTCTTGGAGCGTCGGTTTGTTTTTGTTTTTGTTTTGTTTGAATAAAATGGATCCTAGCATTCACTTTATGGGAGAGAGACACGCTCCGCTGTAGCATATGGACAAGTATGTCCTTGGTTTCTACTCATAGTATTCATGGCGAAGTTTCTCCTTCGTTAAATTGTTATATGGTTGGAATTGGAAAATGATACATGTAGTAATTGCTATAAATGTTTTGGGTAATGTGATACTTGGCAATTGTTGTGCTCATGTTTAAGCTCTTGCATCATATACTTTGCACCCATTAATGAAGAAATACATAGAGCATGCTAAAATTTGGTTTGCATATTTGGTTTCTCTAAGGTCTAGATAATTTCTAGTATTGAGTTTGAACAACAAGGAAGATGGTGTAGAGTCTTATAATGTTTTCAATATGTCTTTTATGTGAGTTTTGCTGCACCAGTTCATCCTTGTGTTTGTTTCAAATAAGCCTTGCTAGCCTAAACCATTGTATCGAGAGGGAATACTTCTCATGCATCCAAAATACTTGAGCCAACCACTATGCCATTTGTGTCCACCATACCTACCTACTACATGGTATTTTTCAGCCATTCCAAAGTATATTGCTTGAGTGCTACCTTTAAAATTCCATCATTCACCTTTGCAATATATAGCTCATGGGACAAATAGTTTAAAAACTATTGTGGTATTGAATATGTAATTATGCACTTTATCTCTTATTAAGTTGCTTGTTGTGCGATAACCATGTTTATCGGGGAACGCCATCAACTCATTGTTGAATTTCATGTGAGTTGCTATGCATGTTCGTCTTGTCCGAAGTAAGGGCGATCTACTGCGAGTTGAATGGTTTGAGCATGCATATTGTGAGAGAAGAACATTGGGCCGCTAACCGAAGCCATGTTCCATGGTGGAAGTTTCAGTTTTGGACAAACATCCTCAAATCTCTAATGAGAAAAGAATTAATTGTTGTTGAATGCTTAAAGCATTAAAAGAGGAGTCCATTATCTGTTGTCTATGTTGTCCCGGTATGGATGTCTAAGTTGAGAATAATCAAAAGCGAGAAATCCAAATGCGAGCTTTCTCCTTAGACCTTTGTACAGGCGGCATAGAGGTACCCCTTTGTGAAACTTGGTTAAAGCATATGTATTGCGGTGATAATCCGAGTAGTCCAAGCTAATTAGGACAAGGTGCGGGCACTATTAGTATACTATGCATGAGACTTGCAACTTATAAGATATAATTTACATGATGCATATGCTTTATTACTACCGTTGACAAAATTGTTCCATGTTTTCAAAATCAAAGCTCTAGCACAAATATAGCAATCGATGCTTTTCCTCTATGAGGACCGTTCTTTTACTTTCAATGTTGAGACAGTTCACCTATTTCTCTCCACCTCAAGAAGCAAACACTTGTGTGAACTATGCATTGATTCCTACATACTTGCTTATTGCACTTATTATATTACTCTATGTTGACAATATCCATGAGATATACATGTTACAAGTTGAAAGCAACCGCTGAAACTTAATCTTCTTTTGTGTTGTTTCAATACCTTTACTTTGAATTATTGCTTTATGAGTTAACTCTTATGCAAGACTTATTGATGCTTGTCTTGAAGTGCTATTCATGAAAAGTCTTTGCTATATGATTCACTTGTTTACTCATGTCATACACATTGTTTTGATCGTCGCATTCACTACATATGCTTTACAAATAGTATGATCAAGATTATGATGGCATGTCACTCCGGAAATTATCTCGTGTTATCGTTTTACCCGCTCGGGACGAGCGGAACTAAGCTTGGGGATGCTGATACGTCTCCGACGTATCGATAATTTCTTATGTTCCATGCCACATTATTGATGTTATCTACATGTTTTATGCACACTTTATGTCATATTCGTGCATTTTCTCGGAACTAACCTATTAACAAGATGTCGAAGTGCCGGCTTGTCGTTTTCATGCTGTTTTTGGTTTCAGAAATCCTAGTAAGGAAATATTCTCGAATTGACGAAATCAAAGCCCAGGGGCCTATTTTCTTCATCGAAGCTCCAGTGTCCGAAGGAGAGACGAAGAGGGGCCACGGGAGGGGCCACTACAGGCGGCGCGCCCCCTTGGCCGCGGCCCCGTGGTGTGGGGCCCCCGTGCCGCCTCTGACCCGCCCTTCCGCCTACAAATAGCCTCCGTGACGAAACCCCTTCGCACCGAGAACCACGATACGGAAACCTTCCGAGACGCCGCCGCCGCCGATCCCATCTCGGGGATTCAGAGGATTTTCCAGACCCTACGAGAGGGAACTATCTCCCGGGAGGACTTCACCATTGCTGCACGCCCGGCAGGATGTGAAGCAAGATGCAACTGAGTCTGGGGCGGCTACT
>NC_061512.1:79955421-80005972 GCF_022539505.1 Lolium rigidum | reverse complement strand
TTCAACTCTAGATCACTTCCTTCACCTTTACCTCTTGTTTTTATTCAAGTTTAATCTTCACAAAACCAAGAGTGGGAATGATGGATACATTTTGTAGCCACCATCTACCCTTGAGAACACTCCTCCCTAAATTAGTTTCCCTCCTCAAAAATCCTACAGTTTTTCCTTCTCCAGTTTTGATCACAAAACTACTTCTAGTTTTATTAAAACTTTCCAAGATTTCTCTTCAAAGAAAACAAGGAACTGAAATGGGTTTTGTTTTTCATCCCATTTCTACCAAGTATTGATTTATAAAACATTATTTCTATTTTGCTTTGTTTTAACAAAAAGCTTGTTTATGGTACCTACACCATTTCTTGTTTTCCTCTTGCTTATTTTTACCTTTGAGAAAAACTCTACCTAACTTGAGAAAGCAAGTAGAATATTTTGAACTCCTATGTTCCAACTAGTTTTCTCTCAACCTTTTCAAATTCCATTTCCACTTGGGTTCTTTCCCAATTGTCTCTAGACAATTGAGGTGTGTCCCATACCTTTCAATTAAACTCTTTTTAAATGGCAACTCTTGCACATCTTATGCACATCTCTGATCCATGATACGTCTCCGACGTATCGATAATTTCTTGTGTTCCATGCCACATTATTGATGTTATCTACATGTTTTATGCACACTTTATGTCATATTCGTGCATTTTCTGGAACTAACCTATTAACAAGATGCCGAAGTGCCGATTGTCTGTTTTCTGCTGTTTTTGGTTTCGAAATCCTAGTAACGAAATATTCTCGGAATTGGACGAAATCAACGCCCGGGTCCCTATTTTTCCACGAAGCTTCCGGAAGACCGAAGAGGAGACGAAGTGGGGCCACGAGGTGGCCAGACTATAGGGCGGCGCGGCCCAAGCCCTGGCCGCGCCGGCCTGTAGTCTGGGCCCCCCGTGCCGCCTCTTGACCTGCCCTTCCGCCTACAAATAGCCTCCGTGACGAAACCCCCAGGACCGAGAACCACGATACGGAAAACCTTACTGAGACGCCGCCGCCGCCGATCCCATCTCGGGGGATCCAGGAGATCGCCTCCGGCACCCTGCCGGAGAGGGGAATCATCTCCCGGAGGACTCTACGCCGCCATGGTCGCCTCCGGAGTGATGAGTGAGTAGTCTACCCCTGGACTATGGGTCCATAGCAGTAGCTAGATGGTTGTCTTCTCCCCATTGTGCTATCATTGTCGGATCTTGTGAGCTGCCTAACATGATCAAGATCATCTATCCGTAATTCTATATGTTGCGTTTGTTGGGATCCGATGAATAGAGAATACTTGTTATGTTGATTATCAAAGTTATGCTTATGTGTTGTTTATGATCTTGCATGCTCTCCGTTACTAGTAGATGCTCTGGCCAAGTAGATGCTTGTAACTCCAAGAGGGAGTACTTATGCTCGATAGTGGGTTCATGCCCGCATTGACACCGGGACAAGTGACGTAAAGTTCTAAGGTTGTGTTGTGTTGTTGCCACTAGGGATAAAACATTGATGCTATGTCTAAGGATGTAGTTGTTGATTACATTACGCACCATACTTAATGCAATTGTCCGTTGCTTGCAACTTAATACTCGGAGGGGGTTCGGATGATAACCTCGAAAGTGGACTTTTTAGGCATAGATGCAGTTGGATGGCGGTCTATGTACTTTGTCGTAATGCCCAATTAAATCTCACTATACTCATCATGATATGTATGTGCATGGTCATGCTCTCTTTATTTGTCAATTGCCCAACCGTAATTTGTTCACCCAACATGCTCGTTCGTCTTATGGGAGAGACACCTCTAGTGAACTGTGGACCCCGGTCCAATTCTCTTTACTCGAAATACAATCTATCGCAATACTTGTTCTACTGTTTTCTCGCAAACAATCATCTTCCACACAATACGGTTAACTCTTTGTTACAGCAAGCCGGTGAGATTGACAACCTCACTGTTTCGTTGGGGCAAAGTACTTTGGTTGTGTTGTGCAGGTTCCACGTTGGCGCCGGAATCCTTGGTGTTGCGCCGCACTACATCCCGCCGCCATCAACCTTCAACGTGCTTCTTGGCTCCTCCTGGTTCGATAAACCTTGGTTTCTTTCTCGAGGGAAAACTTGCTGCTGTGCGCATCATACCTTCCTCTTGGGGTTGCCCAACGAACGTGTGAAATACACGCCATCAAGCATATTTTCTGGCGCCGTTGCCGGGGAGTTCAAGACACGCTGCAAGGGGAGTCTCCACTTCTCAATCTCTTTACTTTGTTTTTGTCTTGCTTAGTTTTATTTACTACTTTGTTTGCTGCACTAAATCAAAATACAAAAAAATTAGTTGCTAGTTTTACTTTACTTGCTATCTTGTTTGCTATATCGAAAACACAAAAAAATTAGTTTACTTGCATTTACTTTATCTAGTTTGCTTTATTTACTATTGCTAAAATGGCCAACGCTGAAAATACTAAGTTGTGTGACTTCACAACCACAAATAATAATGATTTCTTATGCACACCTATTGCTCCACCTGCTACTACAAGCAGAATTCTTTGAGATTAAACCTGCTTTACTGAATCTTGTCATGAAAGATCAATTTTCTGGAATTAGTTCTGATGATGCAGCTGCCCATCTTAATAATTTTGTTGAACTATGTGAAATGCAAAAATATAAAGATGTAGATGGTGATATTATTAAACTAAAATTGTTCCCTTTCTCATTAAGAGGAAGAGCTAAAGATTGGTTGCTATCTCTGCCTAAGAATAGTATTGATTCATGGACTAAATGCAAGGATGCTTTTATTGGTAGATATTATCCCCCTGCTAAAATTATATCTTTGAGGAGTAGCATAATGAATTTTAAACAATTAGATACTGAACATGTTGCTCAAGCTTGGGAAAGAATGAAATCTCTGGTTAAAAATTGCCCAACCCATGGACTCGACTACTTGGATGATCATCCAAACCTTCTATGCAGGACTAAATTTTTCTTCACGGAATTTATTGGATTCAGCTGCTGGAGGTACCTTTATGTCCATCACTCTTGGTGAAGCAACAAAGCTTCTTGATAATATGATGATCAACTACTCTGAATGGCACACGGAAAGAGCTCCACAAGGTAAGAAGGTAAATTCTATCGAAGAAACTTCTTCCTTGAGTGATAAGATTGATGCTATTATGTCTATGCTTGTGAATGATAGGACTAATATTGATCCTAATAATGTTCCATTAGCTTCATTGGTTGCACAAGAAGAACATGTTGATGTAAACTTCATTAAAAATAATAATTTCAACAACAATGCTTACCGGAACAATTCTAGTAACAACTATAGGCCCTATCCTTATAATAATGGCAATGGCTATGGTAATTCTTATGGAAATTCTTACAACAATAATAGGAATTCACCCCCTGGACTTGAAGCCATGCTTAAAGAATTTATTAGTACACAAACTGCTTTTAACAAATCTGTTGAAGAAAAGCTTGGGAAAATTGATATACTTGCTTCTAAAGTTGATAGTCTTGCTTCGTTGATGTTGATCTTTTGAAATCAAAAGTTTTGCCTAATGAGAATCATCATAATAAAATTACTACTACAGCAAATGCCATTCAAGTTAGAATTAATGAGAATATAAGATTAATGGCTGAACTGCGTGCTAGGTGGGATAGAGAAGAAAATGAAAAACTAGCTAAAGAGAAGAATATAGCTAAAGTTTGGACTATTACCACCACTAGTAATGCTAATGCTACACATGTTGCTGCACCTCCTACTCATACTAATAAAAGGATTTGTGTTAGCAATGTTTCCACTTCTAATGCAAAGCGCGAAAAACTGCCTGAAACTGCTAAAACTGCTGAAACTGCCTGTGATAAAGCTGCTGAAATTTTTTCCAACGTTGGGGATGATGATCCCATTGCTTTAGATTATAATGGTTTGAATTTTGATGATTGCCACATCTCTGAAGTTATAAAGTTCTTGCAAAAACTTGCTAAAAGTCCTAATGCTAGTGCTATAAATTTGGCTTTCACGCATCATATTACAAATGCTCTCATAAAAGCTAGAGAAGAGAAACTAGAGCGTGAAGCCTCTATTCCTAAAAAGTTAGAGGATGGTTGGGAGCCCATCATTAAGATGAAAGTTAAAGATTTTGATTGTAATGCTTTATGTGATCTTGGTGCAAGTATTTCTGTTATGCCTAAGAAAATTTATAATATGCTTGACTTGCCACCGCTGAAAAATTGTTATTTGGATGTTAATCTTGCTGATCATTCTACAAAGAAACCTTTGGGTAAAGTTGATAATGTTCGCATTACCGTTAACAATAACCTTGTTCCCGTTGATTTTGTTGTCTTGGATATTGAATGCAATGCATCTTGTCCCATTATATTGGGAAGACCTTTTCTTCGAACTGTTGGTGCTATCATTGATATGAAGGAAGGTAATATAAAATATCAATTTCCTCTCAAGAAAGGTATGGAACACTTCCCTAGAAAGAGAATGAAGCACCCTTTTGATTCTATTATGAGAACAAATTATGATGTTGACACTTCATCTCTTGATAATACTTGATACACACTTTCTGCGCCTAGCTGAAAGGCGTTAAAGAAAAGCGCTTATGGGAGACAACCCATGTTTTTACCTACAGTACTTTGTTTTTATTTTGTGTCTTGGAAGTTGTTTACTACTGTAGCAACCTCTCCTTATCTTAGTTTTGTGTTTTGTTGTGCCAAGTTAAGCCGTTGATAGAAAAGTAAGTACTAGATTTGGATTACTGCACAGTTTCAGATTTCTTTGCTGTCACGAATCTGGGGCTACCTCCCTGTAGGTAACTCAGAAAATTAAGCCAATTTACGTGTGTGATCCTCAGATATGTACGCAACTTTCATTCAATTTGAGCATTTTCATTTGAGCAAGTCTGGTGCCATTTTAAAATTCGTCAATACGAACTGTTCTGTTTTGACAGATTCTGCCTTTTATTTCGCATTGCCTCTTTCGCTATGTTGGATGAATTTCTTTGATCCACTAATGTCCAGTAGCATTATGCAATGTCCAGAAGTGTTAAGAATGATTGTGTCACCTCTGAATATGTCAATTTATATTGTGCACTAACCCTCTAATGAGTTGTTTCGAGTTTGGTGTGGAGGAAGTTTTCAAGGATCAAGAGAGGAGTATGATGCAACATGATCAAGGAGAGTGAAAGCTCTAAGCTTGGGGATGCACCCGGTGGTTCACCCCTGCATATATCAAGAAGACTCAAGCGTCTAAGCTTGGGGATGCCCAAGGCATCCCCTTCTTCATCGACAACATTATCAGGTTCCTCCCCGAAACTATATTTTTATTCCATCACATCTTATGTGCTTTTTCTTGGAGCGTCGGTTTGTTTTTGTTTTTGTTTTGTTTGAATAAAATGGATCCTAGCATTCACTTTATGGGAGAGATACACGCTCCGCTGTAGCATATGGACAAGTATGTCCTTGGTTTCTACTCATAGTATTCATGGCGAAGTTTCTCCTTCGTTAAATTGTTATATGGTTGGAATTGGAAAATGATACATGTAGTAATTGCTATAAATGTTTTGGGTAATGTGATACTTGGCAATTGTTGTGCTCATGTTTAAGCTCTTGCATCATATACTTTGCACCCATTAATGAAGAAATACATAGAGCATGCTAAAATATTGGTTTGCATATTTGGTTTCTCTAAGGTCTAGATAATTTCTAGTATTGAGTTTGAACAACAAGGAAGATGGTGTAGAGCCTTATAATGTTTTCAATATGTCTTTTATGTGAGTTTTGCTGCACCAGTTCATCCTTGTGTTTGTTTCAAATAAGCCTTGCTAGCCTAAACCATTGTATCGAGAGGGAATACTTCTCATGCATCCAAAATACTTGAGCCAACCACTATGCCATTTGTGTCCACCATACCTACCTATTACATGGTATTTTTCAGCCATTCCAAAGTATATTGCTTGAGTGCTACCTTTAAAATTCCATCATTCACCTATGCAATATATAGCTCATGGGACAAATAGCTTAAAAACTATTGTGGTATTGAATATGTAATTATGCACTTTATCTCTTATTAAGTTGCTTGTTGCGCGATAACCATGTTTACTGGGGAACGCCATCAACTTTTCATTGTTGAATTTCATGTGAGTTGCTATGCATGTTCGTCTTGTCTGAAGTAAGAGAGATCTACCACCATATGGGTTAAGCATGCATATGTTAGAGAAGAACATTGGGCCGCTAACTAAAGCCATGTTTCATGGTGGAAGTTTCAGTTTTGGACATATATCCTCAAATCTCTAATGAGAAAATTATTAATTGTTGTTACATGCTTATGCATAAAAGAGGAGTCCATTATCTGTTGTCTATGTTGTCCCGGTATGGATGTCTAAGTTGAAGAATAATCAATAGCGAGAAATCCAATGCGAGCTTTCTCCTTAGACCTTTGTACAGGCGGCATAGAGGTACCCCTTTGTGACACTTGGTAAAAACAATGCATGTGATGATCCAGGTAGTCCAAGCTAATTAGGACAAGGTGCGAGCACTATTAGTACACTATGCATGAGGCTTGCAACTTATAAGATATAACTTACATGATGCATATGCTTTATTACTACCGTTGACAAAATTGTTTCATGTTTTCAAAATCAAAGCTCTAGCACAAATATAGCAATCGATGCTTTTCCTCTATGAGGACCATTCTTTTACTTTTAATGTTGAGTCGGTTCACCTATTTCTCTCCACCTCAAGAAGCAAACACTTGTGTGAACTATGCATTGATTCCTACATATTTGCTTATTGCACTTATTATATTACTCTATGTTGACAATATCCATGAGATATACATGTTACAAGTTGAAAGCAACCGCTGAAACTTAATCTTCTTTTGTGTTGCTTCAATGCCTTTACTTTGAATTATTGCTTTATGAGTTAACTCTTATGCAAGACTTATTGATGCTTGTCTTGAAGTGCTATTCATGAAAAGTCTTTGCTATATGATTCACTTGTTTACTCATGTCATACACATTGTTTTGATCGCTGCATTCACTACATATGCTTTACAAATAGTATGATCAAGATTATGATGGCATGTCACTCCGTAAATTATCCGTGTTATCGTTTTACCTCGCTCGGGACGAGCAGAACTAAGCTTGGGGATGCTGATACGTCTCCGACGTATCGATAATTTCTTGTGTTCCATGCCACATTATTGATGTTATCTACATGTTTTATGCACACTTTATGTCATATTCGTGCATTTTCCGGAACTAACCTATTAACAAGATGCCGAAGTGCCGATTGCTTGTTTTCTCGTTGTTTTTGGTTTCAGAAATCCTAGTAACGAAATATTCTCGGAATTGGACGAAATCAACGCCCGGGTCCCTATTTTTCCACGAAGCTTCCGGAAGACCGAAGGAGAGACGAAGTGGGGCCACGAGGTGGCCGGACTATAGGGCGGCGCGGCCCAAGCCCATCGGCCGCGCCGGCCCGTAGTCCGGGCCCCCGTGCCGCCTCTTGACCTGCCCTTCCGCCTACAAATAGCCTCCGTGACGAAACCCCCGGACCGAGAACCACGATACGGAAAACCTTACCGAGACGCCGCCGCCGCCGATCCCATCTCGGGGATCCAGGAGATCGCCTCCGGCACCTCGCCGGAGAGGGGAATCATCTCCCGGAGGACTCTACGCCGCCATGGTCGCCTCCGGAGTGATGAGTGAGTAGTCTACCCCTGGACTATGGGTCCATAGCAGTAGCTAGATGGTTGTCTTCTCCCCATTGTGCTATCATTGTCGGATCTTGTGAGCTGCCTAACATGATCAAGATCATCTATCCGTAATTCTATATGTTGCGTTTGTTGGGATCCGATGAATAGAGAATACTTGTTATGTTGATTATCAAAGTTATGCTTATGTGTTGTTTATGATCTTGCATGCTCTCCGTTACTAGTAGATGCTCCGGCCAAGTAGATGCTTGTAACTCCAAGAGGGAGTACTTATGCTCGATAGTGGGTTCATGCCTGCATTGACACCGGGACGAGTGATGGAAAGTTCTAAGGTTGTGTTGTGCTGTTGCCACTAGGGATAAAACATTGATGCTATGTCTAAGGATGTAGTTGTTGATTACATTACGCACCATACTTAATGCAATTGTCTGTTGCTTGCAACTTAATACTGGAGGGGGTTCGGATGATAACCTGAAAGTGGACTTTTTAGGCATAGATGCAGTTGGATGGCGGTCTATGTACTTTGTCGTAATGCCCAATTAAATCTCACTATACTCATCATGATATGTATGTGCATGGTCATGCTCTCTTTATTTGTCAATTGCCCAACCGTAATTTGTTCACCCAACATGCTGTTCGTCTTATGGGAGAGACACCTCTAGTGAACTGTGGACCCCGGTCCAATTCTCTTTACTTGAAATACAATCTACTTGCAATATTTGTTTCTACTGTTTTCTCGCAAACAATCATCTTCCACACAATACGGTTAACTCTTTGTTACAGCAAGCCGGTGAGATTGACAACCTCACTCGTTTCGTTGGGGCAAAGTACTTTGGTTGTGTTGTGCGGGTTCCACGTTGGCGCCGGAATCCCTGGTGTTGCGCCGCACTACATCCCGCCGCCATCAACCTTCAACGTGCTTCTTGGCTCCTCCTGGTTCGATAAACCTTGGTTTCTTTCTGAGGGAAAACTTGCTGCTGTGCGCATCATACCTTCCTCTTGGGGTTGCCCAACGAACGTGTGAAATACACGCCATCAATCCACCACATTGTATCCCCTCCATCCTCCAATTTTTGATCAAATGGATGATCATTTGATATTTTCAAATCACTCCCAATTTACCTCTTATTTGAAGAACAAGTTATATCTCATCATACCCATCTCAATCCTCTATTCTTTTCCATCATCACCCTGACCTCATGAATTGGTGATTTCTGCCACCATATTCATCCTTGTGAGTACATGGTTACTTCACTCACCATGTCTCTTAGTCTTGCTCTATAATTGTCTAAACCACCATCACCATCCCATTTACCTTGACATGCACATGGATTGTTGCATGTGGTCCATCCCAATCCTTCCAAAATTGAATTCTTATAAAAGCTACGAATCATCAAATATACCTTGGGAACTATCTTCATCATAAGTTGGTCTCAGCCAAAGTGGTGGAGATTATTCTCATGGCACATGTCACCTTCATACTCCTTTTTATCTATATGTATC
Organism: Lolium rigidum; assembly: GCF_022539505.1. Classification (NCBI taxonomy): domain Eukaryota; kingdom Viridiplantae; phylum Streptophyta; class Magnoliopsida; order Poales; family Poaceae; genus Lolium; species Lolium rigidum. The sequence continues at coordinate 79,996,746 of NC_061512.1, read as the reverse complement.
TACTCCTATTTTTATCATCATCAAAGTCACTCTTTGACATTTTCTCCTCAATATCATGCACATATCTATTCACATGGATGTTGTGCCTCTCCCTCACATTGTTCACTTGTATTTGGCAAGAATGGAGCCGGCCAATTATGTTGGCATGGCAATTTCGGCCAGCCACTTTCCTCCTCACTTTCTTCTCTTGCAAGACTTGCCTCTCAACTACCCCAACAATTAAATGGGCAGCCACCCATCCTAGCCAATCAAAAAGGAGGCAGCCAACCCCCTCTCCCTCTATAAAAGGCCCTTGGCCGGCCACCTCCACTCCTCTTGCTCTCATTTTTCTTCTCTCCACTCACTCCTCCACCTTATCTACTCCCTCACACTCTTCTCCTATTCTCCCCCACGAAAATGCTGCTGCCCCTTGCTCCCATGGCCGGCCATGGCCATGGAAGGCACTCCAAGATGAAGCTCCCTCCTCCCTCAAGCTCCTCCTCACCATGAGAGCCTCCCTCTCCTTCTTCTCCCCAACCCTAGATGGTTTTCTCTCCTCTTCCTCTTCCTCCATTGCTAAGATTGGATCTTGATGCAGGTGCATGTTGGTCCAAGCATGGAGAAGCTTGAGCTATCCTCAGATCTGAAGTTCTTGAGCAAAGTTCGTCCAAATCCTTGCAGTAATTTCTGCTATCTTGCTGTTTCAGATTCTGGTGCGAACTTGTAAAATCCACCAAATCTCGTGTGCAGATCCAAATCGAGTGATTCAAAGTTCCGCAGATAGATACGGAAAATATCTACAACTAGGCGTTGGTCTCATCCTCAAATTCGTTACGGATTGTCCGTGGTAAATAATGTTCTGTAAACATGCAGATTCACTGTTTGTTAGATTTGTTCCGTTTTACGAAACCTTTTTGAGCAAACTCAACTGTAGGTGAAAGCCCTCTTCAATACCTTCATTTTGGCTGTGGTTTCACTTCGATTGACCTCCTGAAACTGAAATGGTTCACAGGTCAAGATCTGGTCAGATCTGAGTTTGTCGAATTAAACCAGGAGCTTGGAAACGAATCTTTGAGTGAAACAAATTGGGTAAGAACCACCTACTCAATACATTTCAGATGCAGCTGACCTCATATTTTTGTGATTGATGTACGATTTGTGGTGAATTAAACTTGTTCTGTGTGTTCTGCAGACATGGCTGTTACCTTTTAAATCACAAAAAATCCATATTTGAACCAAATTGAGTGATTCCAGTTCTGTAGGACTACTGAATGTTTTCTTAATCTTCTCAAATAAGTTTCAAACCCTTACCTGTTCTGTAACTCCAGAGGTAAAGCAAATGGTATAGATATGCAGTAATCTTGTCAATCCATTTGTGAGAGTTTCAGAAACAATTTGAACCCAAATCCAATTGTGTGTGCACCTCTGTTTAGATATCTTTCAAATGCCAGTGGTCTCATATTTTTAGGATTTTTCTACGATTTATGGATTACAGATCTTGTTTTATGTATAGTCAGATTCAAAGAAATTCCTAAAATTGTAGGTTTAATATTTTTGGGTGATTCCAGCTGGGTTAGTCTTGTATTAGTACTGGCCATCTAGGAAAAATATTATTAGTCTCTGTTCATGCATATTCGTTACTGTTAGTAAGGTATATGTGTGACATGCATTGTTGGACCAAAACTTGTTGGTCTATTTAAAACCCTTGACCAACTCTCTTTATTAGGAATGGACAACCTTTGTTTTATGCTTGCAAAACAAAACCTCTGCAACTTAACATTAGCCCTATTGTTTTGCTTAAGTTTTCAAATGATATGGAATATGGTTTGCTTCCTATTTTGGATGTTGTGTTGTGTGAGCCAACTAAGTTAGGAAAACTCGTTTTCTACTTTTCCCAAAATGTTTGAAAATGTACTCGTGAATGTGTTTGATGCCAAACTAATGCTCTTGTCCTCTTTATGATGTTATCTACCAGGGGATGTTTGGTTTATACCATGGTGATAACCGAGAGAGGCAATTGCTAAGTTGTGATGCACTCATACCTCTACTAGGTAAATAAATGGGGTTTTCTAAATTAAAACTCTTGAAGTTGTTTGTGGTATCTATAAGTCCTTAGTATGTTATACCTTGGCTGCATGGTTAGTTGTTGATTGTTGAATGTTGTCTTGTTGATGCAATGTGATTGATTGTGTTCCTTTTATATTTTCCGGCGCTAGATGCGAACAATTCCGGAGAAGAAGAAGAAGAAGTGGAATTGGACAAGGATTTTATTTATATTGTTGGGATTCTTATATTGATAGAGTTGAAGAAGTACAGGGACAAATAAGCCAAGGCAAGCCATTTACTTTGACTCCTTATATCCATGTTCTTGGTTGAAATATTTCTATCCTTGGTCTCTTGATTTCGTGCGTCTCCTTGGGTTTGCTTAATTTGATTCTTTTACATACTTGCCACCAACTGTGTAATGTCCCCTCTCGATATTTTGCGTACTTACTCTAAGTATGTGAATCACATTCCCCACCTTTTGACACCCTAATTATATCATTAAAATTGCTCTACTTTTTGATCATCTCCATTCATGCTCAATTGGAGTATGGATGACCTTGACACCCCTTCGTGTTATGATGTCAATCATTATGCTATTATACATCTTAGTCACACATAAACTTTAGGTTGGGAAAACCCTCAAGGTTTTACCTTGTTGTAAAAGTTTTTGTTAAAACCTTGGGTATAATGTTATGCCCAAGTGAGAATTTGAGAAAAGAAAAGGATTTGGTAAAAATGATGGGGATGAGAAAGTGGTTGGGATATTACGAAAACTTTGGCGCCTAAGTACTCACCCATGACAACAAACTAGCGCAACCACATTACTCCAACATGGGCACGGGGCTTAGCTCGACGTTCGTTCTCTTTAGCATGAGGCACCGCATAACTATACAAGGGTACGGATACCCCCGAGTCCGAATTGTCGAGGTTGGGTGATACGTCTCCAACGTATCGATAATTTCTTATGTTCCATGCCACATTATTGATGTTATCTACATGTTTTATGCACACTTTATATCATATTCGTGCATTTTCTGGAACTAACCTATTAACAAGATGCCGAAGTGCCGCTTGTCTGTTTTCTCGTTGTTTTTGGTTTCAGAAATCCTAGTAAGGAAATATTCTCGGAATTGGACGAAATCAAAGCCCGAGGGCCTATTTTCTCACGAAGCTTCCGAAGTCCGAAGGAGAGACGAAGAGGGGCCACGGAGGGGCCACACTATAGGGCGGCGCGGCCCCCCCTTGGCCGCGCGGCCCCGTGGTGTGGGGCCCCCGTGCCGCCTCTTGACCTGCCCTTCCGCCTACAAATAGCCTCCGTGACGAAACCCCCGCACCGAGAACCACGATACGGAAAACCTTCCGGAGACGCCGCCGCCGCCGATCCCATCTCGGGGATCCGAGAGATCGCCTCCGGCACCCTGCCGGAGAGGGGAATCATCTCCCGGAGGACTCTACGCCGCCATGGTCGCCTCCGGTGTGATGAGTGAGTAGTCTACCCCTGGACTATGGGTCCATAGCGGTAGCTAGATGGTTGTCTTCTCCCCATTGTGCTATCATTGTCGGATCTTGTGAGCTGCCTAACATGATCAAGATCATCTATCTGTAATTCTATATGTTGCGTTTGTTGGGATCCGATGAATAGAGAATACTTGTTATGTTGATTATCGAAGTTATGCTTATGTGTTGTTTATGATCTTGCATGCTTTCCGTTACTAGTAGATGCTCCGGCCAAGTAGATGCTTGTAACTCCAAGAGGGAGTACTTATGCTCGATAGTGGGTTCATGCCCGCATTGACACCGGGACGATGACGTGAAAGTTCTAAGGTTGTGTTGTGCTCGTTGCCACTAGGGATAAAACATTGATGCTATGTCTAAGGATGTAGTTGTTGATTACATTACGCACCATACTTAATGCAATTGTCTCGTTGCTTTGCAACTTAATACCGGAAGGGGTTCGGATGATAACCCGAAGGTGGACTTTTTAGGCATAGATGCAGTTGGATGGCGGTCTATGTACTTTGTCGTAATGCCCAATTAAATCTCACTATACTCATCATGATATGTATGTGCATTGTCATGCTCTCTTTATTTGTCAATTGCCCAACCGTAATTTGTTCACCCAACATGCTGTTCGTCTTATGGGAGAGACACCTCTAGTGAACTGTGGACCCCGGTCCAATTCTCTTTACTGAAATACAATCTACCGCAATACTTGTTCTACTATTTTCTGCAAACAATCATCTTCCACACAATACGGTTAATCCTTTGTTACAGCAAGCTCGGTGAGATTGACAACCTCACTCGTTTCGTTGGGGCAAAGTACTTTGGTTGTGTTGTGCAGGTTCCACGTTGGCGCCGAATCCCCGGTGTTGCGCCGCACTACATCCCGCCGCCATCAACCTTCAACGTGCTTCTTGGCTCCTCCCGGTTCGATAAACCTTGGTTTCTTTCCGAGGGAAAACTTGCTGCCGTGCGCATCATACCTTCCTCTTGGGGTTGCCCAACGAACGTGTGAAATACACGCCATCAAGCTCTTTTTCCGGCGCCGTTGTCGGGGAGATCAAGACACGCCGCAAGGGGAGTCTCCACTTCTCAATCTCTTTACTTTGTTTTTGTCTTGCTTAGTTTTATTTACTACTTTGTTTGCTGCACTAAATCAAAATACAAAAAAATTAGTTGCTAGTTTTACTTTATTTGCTATCTTGTTTGCTATATCAAAAACACAAAAAATTTAGTTACTTGTTTTACTTTATTTAATATCATGCATGTTTTTATTTCACTAGTTTGGCATAATGTACAAGAGTGAGCTTCTTATTCTATTTCCTGATTTAAAACATGGATTGTTTGATGCGAAAATTAAAAAACCTATGAAATCTTCTTTGCATGCTGGTAGTGATATTAGTATGAACGCTTTGAACACCATTGTTGACAATAATATAGAAAGTTCTAAGCTTGGGGAAGCTGGTTTTCATGATATTTTTAGTCCCCCAAGCATTGAGGAGAAAATTTCCTTTGATGATACTTTGCCTCCTATTTATGATGATAATGATAGTGGTCTTTTGATGCCACCTACTATGGAGAGTAAATTTTGTTGTGATTATACTATGCCTCCTACACTTGATGAGAATAATAATGATAGCTACTTTGTTGAATTTGCTCCCACTACAACTAATAAAATTGATTATGCTTATGTGGAGAGTAATTATTTTATGCATGAGACTCATGATAAGAATGCTTTATGTGATGGTTATATTGTTGAGTTTGCTCATGTTGCTACTGAAAGTTATTATGAGAGAGGAAAATATGGTTGTAGAAATTTTCATGTTACTAAAACACCTCTCTATGTGCTGAAATTTTTGAAGCTATACTTGTTTTATCTTCCTATGCTTGTTACTTTGCTTTTCATGAACTTGTTTATTTACAAGATTCCTATGCATAGGAATCATGTTAGACTTAAATGTGTTTTGAATTTGCCTCTTGTTGCTCTCTTTTGCTTCAAATACTATTTCTTGCGAGTGCATCATTAAAACTGCTGAGCCCATCTTAATGGCTATAAAGAAAGAACTTCTTGGGAGATAACCCATGTGTTATTTTGCTACAGTACTTTGTTTTTATTTTGTGTCTTGGAAGTTGTTTACTACTGTAGCAACCTCTCCTTGTCTTAGTTTTGTGTTTTGTTGTGCCAAGTTAAGCCGTTGATAGAAAAGTAAGTACTAGATTTGGATTACTCGCACAGCTTCCAGATTTCTTTGCTGTCACGAATCTGGGTCTAATTCTCTGTAGGTAACTCAGAAAATTAAGCCAATTTACGTGAGTGATCCTCAGATATGTACTCAACTTTCATTCAATTTGAGCATTTTCATTTGAGCAAGTCTGGTGCCATTTTAAAATTCGTCAATACGAACTGTTCTGTTTTGACAGATTCTCGCCTTTTATTTCGCATTGCCTCTTTCGCTATGTTGGATGAATTTCTTTGATCCACTAATGTCCAGTAGCATTATGCAATGTCCAGAAGTTTTAAGAATGATTGTGTCACCTCTGAATATGTCAATTTATATTGTGCACTAACCCTCTAATGAGTTGTTTCGAGTTTGGTGTGGAGGAAGTTTTCAAGGATCAAGAGAGGAGTATGATGCAACATGATCAAGGAGAGTGAAAGCTCTAAGCTTGGGGATGCACCCGGTGGTTCACCCCTGCATATATCAAGAAGACTCAAGCGTCTAAGCTTGGGGATGCCCAAGGCATCCCCTTCTTCATCGACAACATTATCAGGTTCCTCCCCTGAAACTATATTTTTATTCCATCACATCTTATGTGCTTTTTCTTGGAGCGTCGGTTTTTGTTTTTGTTTTGTTTGAATAAAATGGATCCTAGCATTCACTTTATGGGAGAGATACACGCTCCGCTGTAGCATATGGACAAATATGTCCTTGGTTTCTACTCATAGTATTCATGGCGAAGTTTCTCCTTCGTTAAATTGTTATATGGTTGGAATTGGAAAATGATACATGTAGTAATTGCTATAAATGTCTTGGGTAATGTGATACTTGGCAATTGTTGTGCTCATGTTTAAGCTCTTGCATCATATACTTTGCACCCATTAATGAAGAAATACATAGAGCATGCTAAAATTTGGTTTGCATATTTGGTTTCTCTAAGGTCTAGATAATTTCTAGTATTGAGTTTGAACAACAAGGAAGATGGTGTAGAGTCTTATAATGTTTTCAATATGTCTTTTATGTGAGTTTCTACTGCACCAGTTCATCCTTGTGTTTGTTTCAAATAAGCCTTGCTAGCCTAAACCATTGTATCGAGAGGGAATACTTCTCATGCATCCAAAATACTTGAGCCAACCACTATGCCATTTGTGTCCACCATACCTACCTACTACATGGTATTTTTCAGCCATTCCAAAGTATATTGCTTGAGTGCTACCTTTAAAATTCCATCATTCACCTATGCAATATATAGCTCATGGGATAAATAGCTTAAAAACTATTGTGGTATTGAATATGTAATTATGCACTTTATCTCTTATTAAGTTGCTTGTTGTGCGATAACCATGTTTACCGGGGACGCCATCAACTTTTCATTGTTGAATTTCATGTGAGTTGCTATGCATGTTCGTCTTGTCTGAAGTAAGAGAGATCTACCACCATGTGGGTTAAGCATGCATATGTTAGAGAAGAACATCGGGCCGCTAACTTAAGCCATGTTCCATGGTGGAAGTTTCAGTTTTGGACATATATCCTCAATCTCAAATGAGAAAATTATTAATTGTTGCTACATGCTTATGCATAAAAGAGGAGTCCATTATCTGTTGTCTATGTTGTCCCGGTATGGATGTCTAAGTTGAAGAATAATCAATAGCGAGAAATCCAATGCGAGCTTTCTCCTTAGACCTTTGTACAGGCGGCATAGAGGTACCCCTTTGTGACACTTGGTAAAAACAATGCATGTGATGATCCAGGTAGTCCAAGCTAATTAGGACAAGGTGCGGGCACTATTAGTACACTATGCATGAGGCTTGCAACTTATAAGATATAATTTACATGATGCATATGCTTTATTACTACCGTTGACAAAATTGTTTCATGTTTTCAAAATCAAAGCTCTAGCACAAATATAGCAATCGATGCTTTTCCTCTATGAGGACCATTCTTTTACTTTCAATGTTGAGTCAGTTTACCTATTTCTCTCCACCTCAAGAAGCAAACACTTGTGTGAACTATGCATTGATTCCTACATACTTGCTTATTGCACTTATTATATTACTCTATGTTGACAATATCCATGAGATATACATGTTACAAGTTGAAAGCAACCGCTGAAACTTAATCTTCTTTTGTGTTGCTTCAATGCCTTTACTTTGAATTATTGCTTTATGAGTTAACTCTTATGCAAGACTTATTGATGCTTGTCTTGAAGTGCTATTCATGAAAAGTCTTTGCTATATGATTCACTTGTTTACTCATGTCATACACATTGTTTTGATCGCTGCATTCACTACATATGCTTTACAAATAGTATGATCAAGATTATGATGGCATGTCACTCCAGAAATTATCTCGTGTTATCGTTTTACCTCGCTCGGGACGAGCAGTAACTAAGCTTGGGGATGCCGATACGTCTCCAACGTATCGATAATTTCTTATGTTCCATGCCACATTATTGATGTTATCTACATGTTTTATGCACACTTTATATCATATTCGTGCATTTTCCGGAACTAACCTATTAACAAGATGCCGAAGTGCCGCTGTCGTTGTTCTCGCTGTTTTTGGTTTCGGAAATCCTAGTAAGGAAATATTCTCGGAATTGGACGAAATCAAAGCCCGGGGGCCTATTTTCTCACGAAGCTTCCGAAGTCCGAAGGAGAGACGAAGAGGGGCCACGGAGGGGCCACACTATAGGCGGCGCGGCCCCCCTTGGCCGCGCGGCCCCGTGGTGTGGGGCCCCCGTGCCGCCTCTTGACCTGCCCTTCCGCCTACAAATAGCCTCCGTGACGAAACCCCCAGCACCGAGAACCACGATACGGAAAACCTTCCGGAGACGCCGCCGCCGCCGATCCCATCTCGGGGGATCCAGAGATCGCCTCCGGCACCCTCGCCGGAGAGGGGAATCATCTCCCGGAGGACTCTACGCCGCCATGGTCGCCTCCGGTGTGATGAGTGAGTAGTCTACCCCTGGACTATGGGTCCATAGCAGTAGCTAGATGGTTGTCTTCTCCCCATTGTGCTATCATTGTCGGATCTTGTGAGCTGCCTAACATGATCAAGATCATCTATCTGTAATTCTATATGTTGCGTTTGTTGGGATCCGATGAATAGAGAATACTTGTTATGTTGATTATCGAAGTTATGCTTATGTGTTGTTTATGATCTTGCATGCTTTCCGTTACTAGTAGATGCTCTGGCCAAGTAGATGCTTGTAACTCCAAGAGGGAGTACTTATGCTCGATAGTGGGTTCATGCCCGCATTGACACCCGGGACAGGTGACGGAAAGTTCTAAGGTTGTGTTGTGCCTGTTGCCACTAGGGATAAAACATTGATGCTATGTCTAAGGATGTAGTTGTTGATTACATTACGCACCATACTTAATGCAATTGTCTCGTTGCTTTGCAACTTAATACCGGAAGGGGTTCGGATGATAACTCCGAAGGTGGACTTTTTAGGCATAGATGCGGTTGGATGGCGGTCTATGTACTTTGTCGTAATGCCCAATTAAATCTCACTATACTCATCATGATATGTATGTGCATTGTCATGCTCTCTTTATTTGTCAATTGCCCAACTGTAATTTGTTCACCCAACATGCTCGTTCGTCTTATGGGAGAGACACCTCTAGTGAACCGTGGACCCCGGTCCAATTCTCTTTACTGAAATACAATCTACCGCAATACTTGTTCTACTATTTTCTCGCAAACAATCATCTTCCACACAATACGGTTAATCCTTTGTTACAGCAAGCCGGTGAGATTGACAACCTCACTGTTTCGTTGGGGCAAAGTACTTTGGTTGTGTTGTGCAGGTTCCACGTTGGCGCCGGAATCCCCGGTGTTGCGCCGCACTACATCCCGCCGCCATCAACCTTCAACGTGCTTCTTGGCTCCTCCTGGTTCGATAAACCTTGGTTTCTTTCTGAGGGAAAACTTGCTGCTGTGCGCATCATACCTTCCTCTTGGGGTTGCCCAACGAACGTGTGAAATACACGCCATCATTGGGACAATAGTATAACGGGAGGCCTTCGGGGCTGACCCGTCCGGAAGACACTATGGGTCTCCTGGCTTGGCGGTGGAGCCACGCTCAAAAGGAGGTGAGCTGCCACGGTGCCGGGGAGGTACATACTCCATAGGGTAGGACCTCTTGCTAATTAGAATGGGCGAAAGGCTTCGATTGGTTATCCGATACCCACATACTTTCGTATGATGGCCCGGGGATGATCCCGGCGGATTTATCAGATCTTGTGGGGAAAGTGTGCAAACTCTGCAGAGTTAAATCTATTCGAATAGCCGCGTCCGCGGTCATGGACGGTTGGATTGGCTGTTGCTTAGCCTGATGTGTTTTGTTTGTGAAAATGTTTGACAAAGGAAAGAAACGGGTTTTGTGTTGGAGTACTTGGAGTACTGGTAAAATGGTTGATGACCACAATGAGGTGGTCGGAAAGGAATTTATAAAAATTGGGTCTACCCTTCCTAAGCGTTTATGTCGTGAAAGATCTTCCTAAATTAAGTCCAGTAGTGAGGTCTTAGATATATTCTCTCATCTCCTTCACCCATGAAGTTGAGATGCTAACTCCACTAAAACACTTCTTCTCTTCTACATAACATATTCTTGTTATATAAGTGGCCATTCCCTCTTGATCTCCTAGTTAGTCCTCGGTACCTTGTTCTCCTTGATATGTTACTTTGTAAATGGTTTGCGAGTACAATTCCAAATGTACTCACGGCTTTGTCCCTGGCTATTTACTTGGCCAGACTTGAAGGAGTTCGACAGATGAAGAAGGAGTTGGCGACGTCTATGCGAGCTAGGAACGTCTTCCCGCTCGCCTGCTCGTAGGGTTATGGCGAGATGACTTGGGTACTGCGCTGCTGAAGTGATGATGCTACTCGATGTTTAGTTAGGCCCTTCGAGGCTATTATGTAATTATCGGTCATGTGACCATGTTGTAATTTTCTTATTCCGCTTTGTAATTGGATGGTGTAATTTGATATCAGTTCGGTTATGTGTTCACGGCGCACTGATCATGGGATCGTGAACTGTATACATAACAGGGAATTTCGGACAGCTAGTCCGGGGTCCCCACAACTACCACATGCAACATTTCCTGTTTCCAACCATACAACAATTAACGAAGCAGTTTCAACCTTCGCCATGAACATTAAGAATAAAGCTAAGAACATATATATTCATATGCAACAGCAGAGCATGTCTCTCTCCCACACAATGAATGCTAGGATCCAATTTTATTCAAACAAAACAAAAACAAAAGCAAAACAGACGCTCCAAGTAAAGCACATAAGATGTGATGGAATAAAAAATATAGTTTCACCAGAGGAACCTGATAATGTTGTCGATGAAGAAGGGGATGCCTTGGGCATCCCCAAGCTTAGATGCTTGAGTCTTCTTGAAATATGCAGGGATGAACCACGGGGGCATCCCCAAGCTTAGAGCTTTCACTCTCCTTGATCATATTGTATCATCCTCCTCTCTTGATCCTTGAAAACTTCCTCCACACCAAACTCAAAACAAACTCATTAGAGGGTTAGTGCATAATCAAAAATTCACATATTCAGAGGTGACATAATCATTCTTAACACTTCGGACATTGCACAAAGCTACTGAAAGTTAATGGAACAAAGAAATCCATCAAACATAGCAAAACAGGCAATGCGAAATAAAAGGCTGAATCTGTCAAAACAGAACAGTCCGTAAAGACGAATTTTTCAGGGGCACCAGACTTGCTCAAATTGAATGAAAGTTGCGTACATATCTGAGGATTACTCACGTAAATTGGCAGATTTTTCTGAGTTACCTACAGAGAATACTACTCAAATTCGTGACAGCAAGAAATCTGTTTCTGCGCAGTAATCCAAATCTAGTATGAACCTTACTATCAAAGACTTTACTTGGCACAACAATGCAACAAAATAAAGATAAGGAGAGGTTGCTATAGTAGTAACAACTTCCAAGACTCAAATATAAAATAAAGTGCAGAAGTAAAATCATGGGTTGTCTCCCATAAGCGCTTTTCTTTAACGCCTTTCAGCTAGGCGCAGAAAGTGTGTATCAAGTATTATCAAGAGATGAAGCATCAACATCATAATTTGTTCTAATGATAGAATCAAAAGGTAACTTCATTCTCTTTCTAGGGAAGTGTTCCATACCTTTCTTGAGAGGAAATTGATATTTAATATTACCTTCCTTCATATCAATAATAGCACGAACTGTTCGAAGAAAAGGTCTTCCCAATATAATGGGACAAGATGCATTGCATTCAATATCCAACACAACAAAATCAACGGGGACAAGGTTATTGTTAACCGTAATGCGAACATTATCAATCCTCCCCAAAGGTTTCTTTGTAGAATTATCAGCAAGATTAACATCCAAATAACAATTTTTCAATGGTGGCAAGTCAAGCATATTATAGATTTTCCTAGGCATAACAGAAATACTTGCACCAAGATCATATAAAGCATTACAATCAAAATCATTGAACTTCATCTTAATGATGGGCTCCCAACCATCCTCTAACTTCCTAGGAATAGAAGTTTCACGATTTAGTTTCTCTTCTCTAGCTTTTATGAGAGCATTTGTAATATGTTTTGTAAAGGCCAAATTTATAGCACTAGCATTGGGACTTTTAGCAAGTTTTTGTAAGAATTTTATAACTTCAGAGATGTGACAATCATCAAAATCTAAACCATTATGATCTAAAGCAATGGGATCATTGTCCCCAATATTGGAAAAAAATTCAGCAGTTTTATCACAAGCAGTTTCAGCAGTTTTAGCAGTTTCAGGCAGTTTTGCAAGCTTTGCATTAGGAGTAGAAACATTGCCAACACCAATTATTTTACCATTGATAGTAGGAGGTGTAGCAACATGTGAAGCATTTTCATTACTAGTGGTGGTAATAGTCCAAACTTTAGCTATATTATTCTCTTTAGCATTTTCTTCTTTTTCCCACCTAGCACGCAGTTCGGCCATCAATCTTATATTCTCATTAATTCTAACTTGGATGGCGTTTGCTGTAGAAAATGACTTAATATCTTTATTTTCATTAGGCATAACTTTCGATTTCAAAAGATCAACATCGGCAGCAAGACTATCAACTTTAGAAGCAAGTATATCAATTTTCCCAAGCTTTTCTTCAACGGATTTGTTAAAAGCAGTTTGTGTACTAATAAATTCTTTAAGCATGGCTTCAAGACCAGGGGGTACATTTCTATTATTGTTGTAAGAATTCCCATAAGAATTACCATAACCGTTACCATTATTATAAGGATATTGCCTATAGTTGTTACTAGAATTATTCCTACAAGCATTGTTGTTGAAATTGTTATTTTTAATGAAATTCACATCAACATGTTCTTCTTGGGAAACCAATGAAGCTAAAGGAACATTATTAGGATCAACATTAGTCGTACCATTCACAAGCATAGACATAATAGCATCAATCTTATCACTCAAGGAGGAGGTTTCTTCAACAGAATTTACCTTCTTACCTTGTGGAGCTCTTTCCGTTTGCCATTCAGAGTAATTAATCATCATATCATCAAGAAGCTTTGTTGCGGCGCCTAGAGTGATGGACATAAAAGTACCTCCAGCAGCTGAATCCAATAGGTTCCGCGATGAAAAATTCAATCCTGCATAAAAGGTTTGGATGATCATCCAAGTAGTCAGTCCATGGGTAGGGAAATTTTTAACCAAAGATTTCATTCTTTCCCATGCTTGAGCAACATGCTCATTATCCAATTGCTTAAAATTCATTATGCTACTTCTCAAAGATATAATTTTAGCAGGAGGATGATATCTACCAATGAAAGCATCCTTACATTTAGTCCATGAATCAATACTATTCTTAGGCAAAGACAGCAACCAATCTTTAGCTCTTCCTCTTAATGAGAAAGGAAACAATTTTAATTTTATAATGTCACCATCTACATCCTTATACTTTTGCATTTCACATAGTTCAACAAAATTATTAAGATGGGCAGCAACATCATCAGAACTAACACCAGAAAATTGCTCTCTCATAACAAGATTTAGTAAAGCAGGTTTAATTTCAAAGAATTCTGCTGTAGTAGCAGGTGGAGCAATAGGTGTGCATAAGAAATCATTATTATTTGTGTTTGTGAAGTCACACAACTTAGTATTTTCAGGAGTACCCATTTTAGCAATAGTAAATAAAGCAAACTAGATAAAATAAATGCAAGTAACTAATTTTTTGTGTTTTTAATATGGAGAACGCAAACAAGATAGTAAATAAAGTAAATCAAGTAACTATTTTTTTTGTATTTTGATATAGTGCAGCAAACAAAGTAGTAAATAAAAATAGAGCAAGACAAAAACAAAGTAAAGAGATTGGAAGTGGAGACTCCCCTTGCAGCGTGTCTTGATCTCCCCGCCAACGGCGCCAGAAATTTACTTGCGGGCGTGTATTTGACGTGGGAGTTAGAAATCTTTGTGGTGTAACTTTTGTTCAGGTCCCCGGCAACGGCGCCAGAAATTTAGCTTGATACGCGTACAACACGCGTCCGTTGGGAACCCCAAGAGGAAGGTGTGATGCGTACAACAGCAAGTTTTCCCTCAGTAAGAAACCAAGGTTTATCGAACCAGTAGGAGCCAAGAAGCACGTTGAAGGTTGATGGTGGCGGATTGTGGTGCGGTGCAACACCAGGGATTCCGGCGCCAACGTGGAACCTGCACAACACAACCAAAATACTTTGCCCCAACGTAACAGTGAGGTTGTCAATCTCACCGGCTTGATGTCACAAAGGATTAGATGTATAGTGTGGATGATGATGTTTGCAGAAAACAGTAAGAACAAGTATTGCAGTAGATTGTATTCAATGTAAAAGAATGGACCGGGGTCCACAGTTCACTAGTGGTGTCTCTCCAATAAGAAATAGCATGTTGGGTGAACAAATTACAGTTGGGAAATTGACAAATAAAGATGGCATGACAATGCACATACATATTATGATGAGTAGTGTGAAATTCAATTGGGCATTACGACAAAGTACATAGACCGCTATCCAGCATGCATCTATGCCTAAAAAGTCCACCTTCGGGTTAGCATCCGCACCCCTTCCAGTATTAAGTTGCAAACAACGAGACAATTGCATTAAGTATGGTGCGTAATGTAATCAACACAAATATCCTTAGACATAGCATTGATGTTTTATCCCTAGTGGCAACAACACATCCACAACCTTAGAACTTTCTGTCACTGTCCCAGATTTAATGGAGGCATGAACCCACTATCGAGCATAAATACTCCCTCTTGGAGTTACAAGTAACGACTTGGCCAGAGCCTCTACTAATAACAGAGAGCATGCAAGATCATAAACAACACATAGATGATAGATTGATAATCAACATAACATAGCATTCCATATTCATCGGATCCCAACAAACGCAACATGTAGCATTACAAATAGATGATCTTGATCATGTTAGGCAGCTCACAAGATCCGACAATGATAGCACAATTAGGAGAAGATGACCATCTAGCTACTGCTATGGACCCATAGTCCAGGGATGAACTACTCACACATCACTCCGGAGGCGACCATGGCGGTGAAGAGTCCTCCGGGAGATGATTCCCCTCTCCGGCAGGGTGCCGGAGGCGATCTCCTGAATTCCCCGAGATGGGATTGGCGGCGGCGGCGTCTCTAGATGGTTTTTCGTATCGTGGCTCTCGGTACTGGGATATTCTCGACGAAGGCTATATGTAGGCGGAAGGGTAGGTCAGGGGGCGCCACGAGGGGCCCACACGCAAGGGCCTCACGGCCAAGGCCTGGGTCGCGCCGCCCTGCTGTGGCGTCGCCTCGTCTCCCCACTTCGTTTCCCTTTCGGACTTCTGGAAGCTTCGTGGAAAAATAAGACCCTGGGCGTTGATTTCGTCCAATTCCGAGAATATTTCCTTACTAGGATTTCGAAACCAAAAACAGCGAGAAAACAACAAGCGGCTCTTCGGCATCTTGTTAATAGGTTAGTGCCGGAAAATGCATAAATATGACATAAAGTATGTATAAAACATGTAGGTATTGTCATAAAACAAGCATGGAACATAAGAAATTATTGATACGTTGGAGACGTATCAGTCCCCAACGTCGATCGCCCGCCTCACCGATGCTCGCCCGCCTCCAGGTAGCTCCCCGACCCCCTAGTCTAGCCGCCGGTAGGGTTAGGTCTCCGGCAAGCCCTGTTGAGGAAGAGGACGACCCTCAGCCGTCGATCCGCCTTTTAATCCGACGGCCCTCATCGCGTACCGCTTCGGGCTGGGGAAACACTGGCTGACAGTGGACCTCGCCATCAGTCCTCTCTCGTCCAGCATGGCAGCTCACTGGGCTGGCCCGTTTAACCCCTCTGCGGCCCGTTAGCATTTCCCGCCTAAGCCCGTTAATTCAAATGCAAATAAATTGTTTCAGTTTGAATTCAATACTGGTCCTGGCTAGAATTTAAATAGTTTCAAATCTACAAGTCCAAATTTTGTGATTCAAAATGTTCTAGAATCCTTATGAAATGATCTAATTAATCCCACTGGTTTGAACCCTAGAACTATTATGGAATTGGTATAGTAAAAATCACAAGTAAGAGAGTTTTCATAATTCAAATAAATTTATAAAATCAACCCTAATGAATTTTGAAGTGAATCCAATTGCTATAATTCACATTTCAACCCCTCTAATTTATTCTGTAAAAATATGATATGGTTACTGTACATGATTATGGGCTAGAGCAAAATATTGGCTATGTAGTCAATTCTAGCCCATTTAAACTATTTTCAAAGTTAGGAATTTAAATCTACAAGCGCCTGCACGACCCTGCGCTCGATCTGGCCTCCATGCGCGCGTCTCTAACGGATTCAGCGCACCAGCTCGCTCTCTCGTGTCGGCCTCCACCTGCCCGCACCGAGCGACAGCAGCAAGTTCTGCAGGCAAGCTCCATCGCCTCGCGCCGTATGCCGGCGTCCCTCCAATCTTTTCACCGCCGCCTCTGCTTTTTTGACCCTGGTCGACAACCACCGTTTTGCTTGCAGGCTTCTTATGCAGTACCCGGAGTCGGTTAGTTGGATCAACCTGGGCGTGTGTCGGAGCGTCGATGGTGACACGTGCATCCACTGAGCCTTAGTTACGTGTTAGCATTCTATTGGTGCGGACCGTGGAGCAACCACAGCTCGCCAAACCCCTGGGAGCTTAGAGCTCTTAGGGATAAGGTGTAGCTGATAAGGGATTAACTTATCAATGCCTACAAGTTGTAGACTAGGATTTTAGTCGGAAGTAGAGGGCAAGTAGATCTCGAAGGTTTCAGCCGAAAAGTACTCGACGATGTGAAAACTAGGGTTTCGTGAGACAATGAAGCGATGCTATCTTTGTCCGTCAACTCCCCCTTATATAGAAGGTGGAGTCGAGGGATTTCGCAATACACAAGTTACAGAGTCCGGGAGGGTTTCCAACCCGTCCCGCAAGATTACAAGTAGTATCTCCTAATACAACTCTAGCTTGCCTTAATAATAACTTGGGCTTCCGAATCTTCTTATTCTTCGAGTCATGGGCCTCCAGTAAACCCCGGGTACCATCTTTGGCAGGCCCATTGGCGATGCCTATGTCAGTAGCCCCCGAGATTTTGCTTGAATCGAAGAATCAGGGAAAATCTCCAACTTTAATCATTCAATAACTCTGTCGAATTTATCACATATCTTTGGATATGCAATTATATATTGTACAGGGATAATGGTAGTTGGGGCTAGTTCATCTGACGGATAAGGTACTAGTTAAGCTGCTCTAGTGGCAATCCGCAAAAACCTACTTCAAGATCACGTCCCTGGACATGATCTCGGGATACTCGGTGTAAACTTCGACAGGTGCCGCTTAAGGTCTTACCATTCTGTCGAGTCCCAGTCATATTTTATCGGGTACCTAACGTGTCCGTTAGGATTTTTCTTCGTATCTGTTGATCCGGAAAAAAGTAGCAAACTGACACGCGTACAACACGCGACCGTTGGGAACCCCAAGTGGAAGGTGTGATGCGTACAGCAGTAAGTTTCCCTCAGTTAGAAACCAAGGTTTATCGAACCAGTAGGAGTCAAGAAGCACGTTGAAGGTTGATGGCGGCGAGATGTAGTGCGGCGCAACACTAGGGATTCCGGCGCCAACGTGGAACCCGCACAACACAACCAAAGTACTTTGCCCCAACGAAACAAGTGAGGTTGTCAATCTCACCGGCTTGTCGTAACAAAGGATTAGATGTATAGTGTGGATGATGATTGTTTGCAGAGAATAGTAGAACGAGTATTGCGGTAGATTGTATTCGATGTAAAAGAATGGACCGGGGTCCACAGTTCACTAGAGGTGTCTCTCCCATAAGATAAATAGCATGTTGGGTGAACAAATTACAGTTGGGCAATTGACAAATAGAGAGGGCATGACAATGCACATACATGATATGATGAATATAGTGAGATTTAATTGGGCATTACGACAAAGTACATAGACCGCTATCCAGCATGCATCTATGCCTAAAAAGTCCACCTTCAGGTTATCATCCGAACCCCTTCCAGTATTAAGATGAAAACAATAGACAATTGCATTAAGTATGGTGTGTAATGTAATCAATAACTACATCCTCGGACATAGCATCAATGTTTTATCCGTAGTGGCAACAACACATCCACAACCTTAGGGGTTTCTGTCACTCCCCCAGATTCACGGAGACATGAACCCACTATCTAGCATAAATACTCCCTCTTGGAGTTACAAGCATCAACTTGGCCAAAGCCTCTACTAGTAACGGAGAGCATGCAAGATCATAAACAACACATAGATAGATTGATAATCAACATAACATAGTATTCTCTATCCATCGGATCCCAACAAACACAACATATAGCATTACAGATAGATGATCTTGATCATGTTAGGCAGCTCACAAGATCCGACAATGAAGCATAATGAGGAGAAGACAACCATCTAGCTACTGCTATGGACCCATAGTACAGGGGTGAACTACTCAATCATCACTCTGGAGGCGACCATGGCGGTGAAGAGTCCTCCGGGAGATGATTCCCCTCTCCGGTAGGGTGCCGGGGCGATCTCTCGAATCCCCCGAGATGGGATTGGCGGCGGCGGCGTCTCTGGAAGGTTTTCCGTATCGTGGCTCTCGGTACTGGGGGTTTCGCGACGAAGACTATATGTAGGCGGAAGGGCAGGTCAGGGGCGTCACGAGGGGCCCAGACGACAGGCCGGCGCGGCCAGGCTTGGGCCGCACCGCCCTGGTGTCTGGCCACCTCGTGGCCCCACTTCGTCTCCTCTTCGGTCTTCTGGAAGCTTCGTGGCAAAATAGGCCCCTGGGCGTTGATTTCGTCCAATTTCAAGAATATTTCCTTACTAGGATTTCTGAAACCAAAAACAGCAGAAAATAGCAACTGGCTCTTCGGCATCTCGTTAATAGGTTAGTGCCGGAAAATGCATAAATATGACATAAAGTATGCATAAAACATGTAGATATCATCAATAATGTGGCATGGAACATAAGAAATTATCGATACGTCGGAGACGTATCAGCATCCCCAAGCTTAGTTTCGCTCGTCCCGAGCAGGTAAACGATAACAAAGATAATTTACGGAGTGACATGCCATCATAACCTTGATCATACTATTGTAAGCATATGTAATGAATGCAGCGATCAAAACAATGTAAATGACATGAGTAAACAAATGAATCATATAGCAAAGACTTTTCATGAATAGTACTTCAAGACAAGCATCAATAAGTCTTGCATAAGAGTTAACTCATAAAGCAATAATTCAAAGTAAGGGCGTTGAAACAACACAAAGGAAGATTAAGTTTCAGCGGTTGCTTTCAACTTATAACATATATATCTCATGGATATTGTCAATGTAAAGTAATATAACAAGTGCAATATGCAAGCATGTAGGAATCAATGCACAGTTCACACAAGTGTTTGCTTCTTGAGATGGAGAGAGATAGGTGAACTGACTCAACATAAAAGTAAAAGAAAGGTCCTTCAAAGAGGAAAGCATCGATTGCTATATTTGTGCTAGAGCTTTGATTTTGAAAACAAGAAACAATTTTGTCAACGGTAGTAATAAAGCATATGTGTTATGTAAATTATATCTTACAAGTTGCAAGCCTCATGCATAGTATACTAATAGTGCCCGCACCTTGTCCTAATTAGCTCGGATTACCTGGATTATCATCGCAATGCATATGTTTTAACCAAGTGTCACAAAGGGGTACCTCTATGCCGCCTGTACAAAGGTCTAAGGAGAAAGCTCGCATCGGATTTCTCGCTATTGATTATTCTCAACTTAGACATCCATACCGGCACTACTAGGGAAAAGCCTATAGGTGGAGGCAAGTGGTGCCGGCGCACCACCTTGTGCATGCGCCGGTGGAAAGCTTTGCCGGCGCACCACAATTCAGCCGCGCCGGCGATGAAGGGGTACTGCCGGCGCACTTCGTGGAAAGGCTCGCCGGCGCTATTTCCTGGCATGGCCCCGGCCGATTCGGGCCAGGCCCAAGAATCATTGCCGGCGCACCGGCCCAGTGGTGCGCCGGTGGAAAATATGCTATTGCCGGCGCACCCCTGGGCCAGTGCGCCGGCAATGATTCTTGGGCCTGGCCCGGGGGTGATATAGCCGAAAGGGGTACATGTTGCCGGCGCACCATGGTCCAGGTGCGCCGGCAATAACCTGGCGATTATTTCAGCCACCAACCAGCCCACTCACTCACACACTCACTACACTCCACTTCTCCACACAAACCCGAGCCTTCTCCCAACCCAGCTCATTTTTGCCCATTTCTATCCCCAATTTCACCAATTTGACCAAACAAAATCATATTTTTTGAGCAAATCTTCCCTTCCTGCATGCATCTCCCACATCCCCCTATGTAGATCTAGATCTACTATCCCGCATTGACCGCTCAATCTAGATCTAGATCTAGAAAGTCGGCTTCCATACGCCATTGTCGCGGCGCGTCGTCTCGATCTTATCGACGAATATATCAAACAAATAGGTGATTAATGAACAAATTAAGGAATGAAATCGATGTATGTTGGACATTTGAAGAAAAGCTCTCGTGTGTGGCATATATATATGTTGTGCTTGTGCTTGTGTGTGTGTTGGCGTTGAAAATGAGTTGCCAACGTTGCGCCGAAATGTTGATTCTTCAAGTTTCCGTTTCGGCACATTTCGGCGCTCCTATGTCCTACCGTGTAGGAAGGTCATGCCGAAATTTTCCGTGAAAACTACCGACGGATGCATGGTTCTAATGAATTATGTAATCTTACCATGCAGGCAATAATGGTTATCGAGATGAGTGAAAGCATCGTGATGAGATATCTGAAACACGCGATCATCGACATGTATGAAAATAACCGCACGGAGGTATTGTGTCCGTGCCGGAGATGCAAACGAGGGAAATGGTTTGACCCGTATTCAGGCAAGTTGCAGGGGCACCTGCTCACTAATGGTTTCATGCATGGACACACTCAATGGATGAGTGATGATGGCGCGGAGGTCAATGGGGCGACGGCGGCAGGTGGTAAGAATGGCCGGCAAGAAGGAGGGCATCATGATACTGATGACGATGAAGAGTTTGTCGACCTTGACGACGACAATAACCTTGACGACGACAATAACCTTGACGACGACAATAACCTTGACGACGACGAAGAGGTGCCGCTAGCTTCAGTCGTGCGGGACCCTCATCTTCAAGATCTGCTTCTCGAAAAGATGAAAGGCGCCAAGCGGAAATCAAAGCTTGAGCAACTCGAGATAGACTCGAATACTCCGTTGTACGACTCAGGTTGCGGGTTGGGGGAGTCTCGCTTGAGAGTAGCTCTCGATGTGCTGCAGATGAAGGCGAAACACGGATGGACGGACACAAGCGTCGACGACATCCTGGAATACGTGAAAGATCTCCTTCCCGCCGGGAACACGTGTCCCGGTAGTCTAGCCGAGGCCAAGAGAATCACGTGCCCTCTCGACTTACCCCACGAAAAGTATCACGCCTGCATCAACGACCGTATCATGTATCGCAAGGAGCACATGGACAAGACCAAATGTCCCGTGCTGTGAAGCTGAACGGTACAAGAAAGGGAAGAAGAAAGCTCCTCGGAAAGTTGTGTGGTACTTCCCGCTCGCCCCGGCTTCAACGGTTCTACGCGGACCGCAAGGAAGCAAAGCTCATGCGCCGGCACGCGAGAAAGAAAGGAGGCAGTGTTGAATGATAAAGAGCGGATTGAGCACCCAGATGCCGACGCACCCTTCGGATGCAAGCCAGTGGAAAGCATTAGACAATGAATTCGGAAGTTTTGGGGCAGATCCCGTAAACATCAGGTTGGGTGCGAGCACGGACGGATTCAATCCGTTCGGAAACCGGAGCAGCACACATAGCACATGGCCCGTGTTTGTATGGATCTACAACCTCCCGCCCTGGCTGTGCATGAAGAGGAAGTACATACGGATGAGTATGCTAATTCAAGGGCCGACACAGCCAGGAAACGATATCAACATGTATCTCGAACTATTAAAGGAGGAGCTTGAAACGTTGTGGGCGGAGGAAGGGGTAGATACATGGGACGCCGTCGCGGAAGAATATTTCCCTTTGAGAGCCGCGTTGATCACGACGGTGCAGGACTACCTCGGATACGGTTACATTTCGTGCCGAGTGTGCCATGGACACAAGGCATGTGTCGGTGCATGGAAGAGACGATGTTTTTGCAGCTTGGTAAGGATGGCTCTTCGAAAACAGCTTACATGGGGCATCGAAGGTGGCTACGTAAAACCGACCCGTGGAGAAAGCGTGGAGATCCGTTCGATGGTACAAATGAACCCCGAGGACCTCCACGTAAGAAGAGCGGCGAAGAGATCGATACATTACCGAAAGGTTGGAAGGAGTGCCCTGCGCCGGGAAAGATTCGTCAAAAGCCCGGAGAGAAGAAGAAGAAAAAGGAAACGACGCCGCTCATTGGTGTATGGAAAAGGAGGTCCGTGTTTTGGGACTTGCCGTCATCGGAAAATTCTCGATACACCTCACCGCCTTGATGTCATGCATATTACAAAGAACGTGTGCGAGAGCTTGCTTGGCACTCTTCTCAACATGCCGGACCGGACCAAAGATGGGCCGAAAGCAAGACAGGACCTGAAAGTTTTGGGCATCGTGGAAGAGCTTCGTATCCCGCCGGCCCAAGAGGGACGATCGGAGGAGGAGGCGGACGGCGGTCGAAGCGCAAAAGGATTAAGCAGCCGGACTATTACCGTCCCCCTCCTGCTTCACTTTTAGTCCGGCCGAGGTCGATCAATTTTTCAATTGCCTTGTAGGAGTCAGAGTGCCCTTCGGTTACTCCGGGCTAATAAGCAGATACCTGGACCCCAAGAAACGAAACTTCAGCGGCATGAAGTCTCATGACTGTCACGTGATGATGACGCAGATTCTTCCGGTTGCAATCCGAGGTATAATGGATGACCATGTCCGTGCAACGCTGACTGGGCTCTGTAACTTCTTCGACGTCATAACTCGGAAGTCGATAAGCGTGAAGAAATTCGCAAGGCTCCGGGAAGAGATCGTGGTGATCCTATGTGAGATGGAGATGTACTTCCCGCCCGCATTCTTTGACGTGATGGTCCATCCGTTGGTCCATATCATGGATGATATCATCGGTCTAGGGCCGGCATTCTTACACAACATGATGCCGTTTGAAAGAATGAATGGGGTCATTAAAGGATACGTTCGTAACAGGTCACATCCGGATGGAAGCATCGTACAGGGCTGGCTCACCGAAGAGTGCATCTCTTTACGCACGAATTATCTAGACATCGAGGACCCCGTTGGTTTGCCTCAAAACAAGTACCTCCGTAGGTTCGAGGGAGTAGGCCACAAAAATGGAAGGAAGGAACCGCACGTGCACATGTCCGGTCGGAGTTCCGACTTTGACGAGGGCCAACTTAGTAGCGCTACAACACATTGACTTGATCGATCCTTGGTTGAAAGAGCACAAAACCATGATAGAGAACAATGGCAAGCCGATGATGACGGAAGCGTAAATATACGGAGAGCACAACTCCTCTTTCGCGCGCTGGTTCAAAGACCACATTGTTGCTAATCCCCCACCAATGGATTCTGACAAGGATAAACTAGTATTGGCCTTGTCACATGGCCCCGCGCCCAACATCATGACTTACCAAGCGTACGATATCAACGGGTACACATTCTACACAGAAGAAAAAGACAAGAACAGTGTTTACCGTAACTCGTGGGTAACGATGGATTCCTCGGACGGGTGACGTAAAGACTAGATACTACGGAAGAATCGAGGAAATCTGGGAGCTTAGCTACGCCGGGGAGAAAGTGCCGATGTTCCGTATCGGATGGGCTAAGAGCGTCGTAAAAGAAGACCGGTATTTCACCACCATGTTTCTACCCGAAGCCAACAAATCAAAGTCCACGAACGCCACCGCGTTGAATGAGCCATGGGTACTGGCAGAACACGTGCACCAATGCTTCTTCATAACCGACCCATCCAGGCCTAGCCGTGTTATCGTGAGAAGAGGCAAGAGGACCATCGTCGGAATGGATGGAGTCGCCAACGAGGAAGACTTCGAAGGACAAGTCGGAGACCCAATGATGGAAGAATCCGAGGACGAAGACACAACATACACCACAAGAAGAAGCAGGACCACGCTACCGAGGTCAGGTCGACCCTTCAAAAGAAGAAGTCACGACACGGGGCTAAATTATTCAACGACGAGCAAGAAAAGCAAGAAGAAAGCGAAACACTCTTCTCAATCGATGATGTAAAACTTTATTTGCAATGTATAACTCATATTTTGTGTAATTCATAACTACTCATATTGTCATGGCCAATATTTTATGTATGACTAATTAATATTGTGTTGGTCAATATTTTATGCATGCATATATTTTGTGAAACACTCTTCATGTTTTTTACATAACTCATGCATATTGCTTTGTTATTATCTTGAAAAGTTAAGAAAAAACAGTATACAGTAAAGAGAAAAGAAATAAATAAATAAAAATAGTATAGGATTTTGTAATGCAATTGTATACTGCTAATTAAACATGTCCCAGGTTTAGCTGTGCCAGGGTTATTGCCGGCGCACCACGTCCTTGCTTCGCCGGGGGTATACTTGTCCCCGGCGAACGTGTGACCTGGTGCGCCGGCAATAACCCTGGCACAGGTATAACCTGGACTTAACCGTTTTTCTTCCTTCTCCCCTGCCACATCTCGATCCCCCCTCTCTCTGCGCACATCGAGCACCGCCGGCCGGAGCTCTGCCGCACATCGTCCCCTCGCCTTAACCGCTCCGCCGCCGCCCATCCCCACAACCTTCCCGCACCCGTGCCCATCGCCAAAGCCGAAGCAACTCACCGAGGGCGCCGCCGCACCGAGGGAGCAGGAGGGCGCCGCCGCACACCGAGGGAGCAGGAGGGCGCCACCGCACATCGAGGAGCAGGAGGGCGCCGCCGCACATCGAGGAGGAGGAGGCCGCCACGGTGAGCTACCCTATCCCCTTCCCTCCCCCTTCCCTCCCCCTTCCCTCTCTCCTTCTGTTAGGGTTCTTCCTCGTAGGTTGCTAGGGTTCTTCCCTCTGATTCTTGCATTAGTATATTGAGGGATTGGATAGCCTAAAGCTGAATTAGTGCAAGTCAATATGATCCCTTGGATTTCTGCTTGGTTACCTTTGGTTAACATTGCAAGAAATAGGGTTCAAATTGGAAATAGGGTTCTCTGGTTTGAATTTTTGAATGCTAAAAATTGGTTTCAAATTCTAGCAGTAGGTTTCAATTTTTCATTATAAGTTATACATAAAATTTTGAATGCTAGCAGTAGGTTTCATTTAATTGATTTAGTTAAATGCTAAAAATTGTTCTCTGGTTGGAAATTGTTCTCTGGTTGGAAATTGTGATATAGAAATAACTAAATGAAAAAATGTAAATAGCTAGTATTAGTTGGTTTAGTTGATAAAATTTGTTCTCTGGTTGGAAATTGTTACAGAATGCTAAAAATGTGTTCTCTGGTTTGAATTTGTTAGTTGAAAAATCCTAAAATGCTATTTCGTGGAAGTATGTTAGTTCTTGATTAAATGTTAGTTCTCCGGTTTAAAAATGCCCAGGAAATTGATGCTCAGATGCTTCAAATTGATTTTGTTTAGTTAATTGGCCAGTGCATGTACAAGGTGAAGGAATGTCACTTTAATGCCAAGAATGCTAGCAGTAGCAAGTGTTAGGGTTAGGCATACATTTAAATGTTAGAGTTAGGGTTAGCCAAGAATGCTAGGGTTAGGGTTAGCCAAGTGTTAGGGTTAGCCAAGAATGCTAGCAGTAGTGGTTCTTCATTTAAATGCCTACTGCCAAGAATGCTAGCAGTAGCAAGAAAATTCATTGGTATTTGCTTCTTATTTTTTGAATAAATAAAAACTAATTAAGCATCAAATGCTACCAGTAGCAAGTGTTAGGGTTAGGCATACCTCACATTTATTCACTAGCAGTAGGTTTACTTTATTTAAAAAGAACAAGTGATATGTTCATTCTCTGGTTCAATTCATTTATGCTTGTTTGAGAATTTGAGATATGGTGGTATGGTGGTTCAATTCATTCTCTGGACAAAAGAAAATGCCATTGCAGAGAAAATGGTCCCCTTAACCAGAGAAAATGGTCCATGCTATTGTAAAATACATGTTATTATCAACATTTATATGTTCCCTTAACCAGAGAAAATGCTCTCTGCCATTTATATGTTGTATGAAATTTTGTATGTCAAGCATTTCCATTTTTATTTTAGTGTTTGGGAAATCTGTCTTATGATAGTAGCCGATGCTGCCGCTTATTCCCGTATCATTCATATCTTATGTTGCACCGAGCACTAAGCAGAGTTTGATGGAGGTTGTCAAGTGTTATTCACTATGTTCATTCTCTGGTTTTAAATGGAGGTTGTCAAGTGTTATTTTTATGCTGATGTAAAATGCCACTGTAATGTATATGCTAAAAAGCTAGCTACTGTAATTTATGTGGTGATGGTTATGGTGATGGCATGGTTATGGTTATGGTTATGGCATTTCTATGTTTGCATTTCTGTTACAGGGATTGAGTTGCTATTGAGTGCCGGAATGTCGATTCATTTCCGTTCCGGCAATTCTAGCACTCGGCATGACCAATTTTTAGCAAAGGTCATGCCGAATTTTTCCGTGAATTCTAACTCTTTTTCGTCTTCTATTAGTGCAAGCCACCATGTCGTCTCAAGAAGAGTTAGAGGAGCACTACAATAGGCACTTCTTTAGGACGGAGGAGGATGCCGAGGCCGCCGGTGTTGGCGGCGACGAGGACCATGAGATGGAGGATGCCGCTGGGGGTAGTGCCGACGAGCCGAGCGGCAACGAGGCAAGCGCCGCCGCCGGGGTAGTACCTACGAGCCTAGCGGCGATGAGGCAACCGGCGCCGCCGGGGGTGGCGGCGAGACAAGCAGCGACGATCCTAGCCCTCCTAGGCGACTACGCCTCCAGTCATCAAACCAACAACATTGTGAACTCACAAGCCCTCCTGAAGTTCACCAAACACCTCAGCAGCTATAAGTACATGGTGCGGAGGCTGATTGCCGAGGGCAAAGGTTTCGAAGAGGTCCACTCCGCCTTTCCGCATGTCACCCGTGCGGACTTTGATGCTTTTGTGGCCAATGAAGAGCTACAAGCAACCAAGAATCGCAAGTTGTGGGGGAAGGAAATGCGGGAGCTTAACATCGGCAACCACAACCTTGGGAGCCGTGGGTACGAGGGAAAGGAGCCCTATTGGGCGAAGGAGGACGAGGCGTATGTAAATGCCGGCATTGAGAACCCCTCGGCTCAAGTACACGGACCCGCTTGAAAGAAGATTCATCAGGTCCCGTACCATAAGAAGAAACTAACCGGGGAACTTGTCACGGACCCGAAGGTCGTAACTGACATAATTTGGTTCACGAACGACCAGAAGGTCCTGGCGTTGGAGGAAAAACTGGTAAGCAATTTACCGGTTTTATTAGATCAAGTATCGTTCATATAATAGTAGCAACATTTCTAAATGGTTCGCGTTTCTTCCGCAGGAAGAAGAAAGACAAAGACTTTCTCAAGCCTCCCAAGGTGACGAAGGCTCCTCGTCCCAGGCGTCGACGGGCAGGGTAGCCCGGGACAAGCCTCTCGTACGGGCGCTAAACATCGTTAATGAGCATTCACCGACGAGAAGGCCGCATAGAGGCCGTGTGGCTGGCGCCGGTACAGGCTACAAGCATGGTCACTATGGCTTGTCGTCTGCGGCCGATAAAAATGCGCGTAATGAGAGGAAGCAAGCGGGAGGCGGAGGAAATGAGGGAGTCAATCCTAGCCCAAGTCCAAGCTGGTTTGGTACCGCAACTGGTACCGCAACTCAAAGCTACACTCGTACCTGAAGTCAAAGCTGAAGTCGCCGCTGGAGTCCAAGCAGATTTCAACGCTATGCAAGCGTGGTATGAGGGTGGCAAACAAGGCCCCCCCCCGAAAATGCAAGTGGTTAGCTTCAACGGCAGCAACTCGATGGTGCCGCCGTCCGCCGGTAATGACAATGTTATAATGGAGACTCCTCCGGCCGCCGGCAATGTCGCCGGTGCTAGGGATTCACCGTCCATGCCGGGTAGCAGCCCCTCCGTCACTTGCACGCCCGCCGCCGCATGTGCTGGCCCGTCGACATTAGCCGAGCTCAACGCCCTCACGGTAATTAACTAATGTGTACATCAAGTTAATATATTAGTTTCGTCATCCTTGCCCTCTCTCTAACGCCATACACATGTTCTCGCAGGCGCTCTCGACGCCATGCACCTTTTTGATGAGAGTAAACGACGAACTCAAAGACGTCGCGAGGGGGTCCATCATTCGGCCCCTGGATAAGAAGTGGCACACACGAGATATGGCGGATGACGTTTACCGGGTTGAAGTGGATCGGGCGTTACCGGGCTATGAGGATTTGTTTCCTCCTAATCAACCGCATGGTGCCGATGACGATAGCCCGTTGAATCCGGCCTCACCGAAGGGTTGGGTACTGCTATGGCCGAAGACCCTAATTCGGATCAACACCTACTCGGGGTCGACGGCAAGCAAAGACAAGCACCTTGCGGCGCCACATGTCGGCGTCCCTCCACGACAGCCCGGCCGGCGCCCGTGGTCATCGCCCCACCAGAACGGCCAGCTGCGCCAGAGGTCAGCGCCCCACCACAACAGCCAGCTGCGCCAGAGGCCGAGGAATATGAACGTGACAACTTCCAATGGGATATTCCTACGTCTTCACAAGTTGTCCATGAGGATGCGAGTGCTCCAAGAAGCTGTTCGATTCTCAAGAAACGGCTGATGAGGAGGAAAATCCTGAGGAGGTCGCCACCGCCGCCGTCAAAAATATGTTGAGCCCAAACACACTCCGTGCTACGGCCACTACGGCGATGGATGGTCCAGCACTACAACCCAAGAAGAGGAAGAGGGCAAATAAGAAGGACGCCCAAGACAAGGCGGCGGCGGCCAAATCCAAGGACAAGGTCCCACTCCTTGACAAGTTGCCAAACAATTGGCGACCTCCGCATCACTTGGGTCAACCGATGCCGCCGGAGCATGTCGTGAAGAAACTCACCCCGGATATGAGGAGCTTGCATGAGACCTGTCTTGCATGTGGAGAACCTTCTTCTCAAATCAAAAGATCCTGGTTACCCTCTCTTCGTGGCGAAGGTGCCAACCGGCATGAACTTCGTCGAGAAGTACCCCGCGGACTTGTGCTTCATCCGGTTCAACGACATCTTCAGCATCTATCGCATGCAAGCGCTCCACTTTAGTGTGGTTCGCCTAGTTGCTCTTAGCATGTCTTCCCAGCATTGTTAAGGAGGGGACGCCGACCATCGCGATCATGGACCCCTTCTATATGCGGGAGAGCATCATCCGCAACCCCGGGGATCGCGCGATTGCCACCCAGCAGGTCGAGGATTTCATGCCGGCGAACATTAAGAAGGGCGCCATTCTCATCCCTTACTTCCCGAGTAAGTAATCACTCGCTAGTCCCCCATCACCATTCTATCCTATATCTCCATTTGCATTTCCAAAGGTTAATCCGTGTGTTTTCCGCAGAGACAAGTTCTCGCACCCTCATCGTCGTGCACCCGCAACACTCGCATGCGTCTATCTCGACTCGGGTAGGGACCGCAAGAAAGACTACTCCCACATCGGGGCCCTTCTCAATGATGCTCTCACCGGCTTCGCCAACAAGGCAGGCCCCTCAAAGTAGAGAGGAAATCCCGAGGAGGCTTCGTCTTAACCCACACAACCAACTTCCCTCGCCTCGGGCAGTCGACGCCCGACAATGGGATGGACGCGTGGTACGCCATCCTTCGGATGCAGGAGTACATAAAGTACGCAGATGACATGTTGCTGCCGGATAATCTCGAAACAGGTTTGCAAACATGGCGGATGTCCCCGATAGAGAGATTAGAAAGAATCGGGGTCGCATCCAGCAGTTTATTTGCACGATAATCCTCGCAGGATGTCAACAATAGGTCTCGGCGAGTTCTTCTACGGCTATGGTCTACCACCTAATGACGAGATAGACCTCCGCTTGGAGATGTCGCGTGATGAGAGGCCGTTCAACTCGCTTGAGGGCTGCCGTCCATTCCCCCTAGGCGTACAACCTGATCCTACGACGGGAACACTTGCTAAAGCTTGAACGATATGTCCTTGAACTTCCGTACCGTAATAATTGTTATATATTCCCATAGAATCGACTGGTTGCTTTTATTTAGTTGTATGAATGTGCATGTGAACATGTGTCTCGTAGTTTCATTTACTTTGCTATATATTTCAAGATTATGGCGTACATAGCTTAATAATTATTTGCATTTACTCGACCACTACTTGCCTCGTATTTGGAGTTCGCCGATGATTAGAATGTTCGGTCAATCGAACACTCGGGTGGATCCAGATGAGCCTTGGTGCGACGGCCACAAGTATCAATCTATTGTGCATCCTACCTAGCCTCACCGACTCCATCCCTGGATGTTAATATTTGTTTCGACCGACAAAGTATGAGGCACGCTATTTAATTCGTACTACTTGTCTTCTATTTGAGTTCGCACTTCTTAATTGCATTGGCCGATGATTAAAATGTTCGGTCACTTAATGTACACTCCGGGGTGGGGCCAGTGAGGCTTGGTGTGATGGCCACAAATATCAATCTATTGTGCATCCTACCTAGCCTCACTGACCCCATCCCTGTATGTTATTATTTATTTCGACCAACAAAGTATGAGGCACATGCTATTTAGTTCATACTACTTGTCTCTTATTTGAGTTGGCACTTGTTCATTGCATTGGTACTAACGTTTTACTTGTCTTGTGAATGGAGATGCCGACGACATATGTCGTGTACAAGGGGAGGGTTCCCGGAGTCTACGACGATCGGGAGGACTGTCGGAGACAGGTGCACCGTTTCGGCGGCAACAGCTACAAGGGATACCCCACTAGGGTGGAGGCGGAAGGAAGATACGCCCGTTATCTAGCGGGAGAGATGAGGGACATGAGGAGGAACCGGATGAAGACCATGGCCTTCGTGATGATGGTCATGACCATGTTGGTCATGTTCTATGTGATTCTAGTTTAGGTTAGGACCTACATTGTGAGGTGTATGACGATACTTGTGACGACTATGTACCAAGACTTCTAACTTTGTGAAACTTCGCCGTTCGGTGTTGCATATGCACATGTGTTGTATGAATCAACACATTCCGAAACGAGACTTGCGTATTTGTGTACCGATACCGAAATGAAACTTGGCTCTCTATGTGCTTCTCATATTGCATGTAATACTGTATAAATATGAACTGCGTTGTAAATATATACTGCTGTCAAAATTGTATTGTAATATGCTGGAAAAAAGTGGAAAAAATAATTTTCGAATTAATTGCCGGCGCACCTGAATGACACATTGCCGGCGCACGTGCCATGCGCCAGTGCTGGAAGCACTACTGCCGGCGCACCTGACAGTGCGCCGGTGGAAAAGATCTTTGCCGGCGAAGCAGGGTGGTGCGCCGGCAGTAGCTGAGATATCGCCGGCGCACAGCCTCGTGCGCCGGCAGTGTCCGCTTATCACCGGCGCGTTCGCACCGGCGGGCTCGTGGTGCGCCGGCAATGGGGGTTTTAGGTGCGCCGGCAATGGGCCTTTCCCTAGTAGTGCGGGACAACATAGACAACAGATAATGGACTCCTCTTATATGCATAAGCATGTAGCAACAATTAATTTTCTCATATGAGATTGAGGATATTTGTCCAAAACTGAAACTTCCACCATGGATCATGGCTTTAGTTAGCGGCCCAATGTTCTTCTCTAACATTATGCAATGCTCTAACCATTCTAGCGGTAAATCTCCCTTACTTCAGACAAGACGAACATGCATAGCAACTCACATGATATTCAACAAAGAGTAGTTGATGGCGTCCCCAGGAACATGGTTATCGCACAACAAGGAACATAATAAGAGATAAAGTGCATAAGTACATATTCAATACCACAATAGTTTTTAGGCTATTTCTCCCATGAGCTATATATTGTAAAGGTAGAGGATAGAAATTTTAAAGGTAGCACTCAAGCAATTTACTTTGGAATGGCGGAGAAATACCATGTAGTAGGTAGGTATGGTGGACACAAATGGCATAGTGGTTGGCTCAAGGATTTGGATGCATGAGAAGTATTCCCTCTCGATACAAGGTTTAGGCTAGCAAGGTTTATTTGAAACAAACACAAGGATGAACCGGTGCAGCAAAACTCACATAAAAGACATATTGTAATCATTATAAGACTCTACACCGTCTTCCTTGTTGTTCAAACTCAATACTAGAAATTATCTAGACCTTAGAGAGACCAATTATGCAAACCAAATTTTAGCATGCTCTATGTATTTCTTCATTAATGGGTGCAAAGTATATGATGCAAGAGCTTAAACATGAGCACAACAATTGCCAAGTATCACATTATCCAAGACATTATAGCAATTACTACATGTATCATTTTCCAATTCCAACCATATAACAATTTAACGAAGAAGAAACTTCGCCATGAATACTATGAGTAAACCCTAAGGACATATTTGTCCATATGCAACAGCGGAGCGTGTCTCTCTCCCACACAACGAATGCTAGGATCCATTTTATTCAAACAAACAAAAAAAACAAAAACAAACCGATGCTCCAAGCAAAGTACATAAGATGTGATGAAATAAAAATATAGTTTCCGGGGAGGAACCTGATAATGTTGTCGATTAAGAAGGGGATGCCTTGGGCATCCCCAAGCTTAGACGCTTGAGTCTTCTTGATATATGCAGGGGTGAACCACCGGGGCATCCCCAAGCTTAGAGCTTTCACTCTCCTTGATCATGTTGTATCATCTCCTCTCTTGATCCTTGAAAACTTCCTCCACACCAAACTCAAAACAACTCATTAGAGGGTTAGTGCACAATTAAAATTTACATGTTCAGAGGTGACATAATCATTATTAACACTTCTGTACATTTCACAAAGCTACTGAAAGTCAATGGAATCGAAAAATCCATCAAGCATAGCAAAACAGGCAATGCGAAATAAAAGGCAGAATCTGTCAAAACAGAACAGTTCGTAAAGACGAATTTTATCAAGGCACCAGACTTGCTCAAATGAAAATTCTCAAATTGAATGAAAGTTGCGTACATATCTGAGGATCACTCACGTAAATTGACATAATTTTCTGAGTTACCTACAGAGAATTAGACCCAGATTTGTGACAGCAAAGAAATCTGTTTCTGCGCAGTAATCCAAATCTAGTATGAACCTTACTATCAACGACTTTACTTGGCACAACAATGCACAAAACTAAGATAAGGAGAGGTTGCTACAGTAGTAACAACTTCCAAGACTCAAATATAAAATAAAAGTACTGTAGTAAAAACATGGGTTGTCTCCCATAAGCGCTTTTCTTTAACGCCTTTCAGCTAGGCGCAGAAGGTGTGTATCAAGTATTATCAAGAGATGGTGCATCTACAGCGGGGTGTGGAGTTTTCTCAACCATGCATAGTATATTGGATACATAAGTTTCAGCGGCTCCCTTTTCATTAGTCTTGGGCTTGCTACTCTCATCAAACAAATTTTCAGGAACAAGCCAAGCATAGTTATTTTCTAGTGCCTCATGCATTGCTAGGAGCTTACATGGTATTGGTGCTTTAATCTCCCCACCATTATTAACATTATTAGTATACTTAATTCAATCCATATCCATCTTCTCAAGTGTTTTTTTAAAATCGGTGATCATACCAAGCCTATCATGCTTACTAAAAACTTTTCTAGCTTCTTTAGCTATATCCACAAATTCTCGCACTAAGACTTTTAGAACAAAATATCTCTTCTCTCCCCTCTCCATATCAGAAAGTGTAAGAAACATGTGTTGTATCATGTGGTTGAGACTAATAAATCTAGCTTCCATCATGCGTACCAAACAAATAGAGGCATCTTCATAAGTAGGGACAGCTTTTGCAAGAGGTATATCTTTAAGATCTTCATGCATACTAACATGGGTGAAAAATTCTTCTATATTATCTCTCCCAATTATAGATCCTTGTCCCACAGGTATATCTTTTACAGTAAAATTAAAAGGAAACATGTTGAAATAAGTAAAGCAAATGCAAGTAACTAATTTTTTTGTGTCTTTTGATATAGAGTGCAAACAAGACAGTAAATAAAGTAAAACTAGCAACTAATTTTTTTGTATTTTGATTTAGTGCAGCAAATAAAGTAGTAAATAAAATAAAGCAAGACAAAAACAAAGTAAACAGATTGGATTGCGGAGACTCCCCTTGCAGCGTGTCTTGATCTCCCCGGCAACGGCGCCAGAAATTTAGCTTGACACGCGTACAAAGACGCGACCATTGGGAACCCCAAGTGGAAGGTGTGATGCGTACAGCGAGAAGTTTCCCTCGCTAGAAACCAAGGTTCATCGAACCAGTAGGAGTCAAGAAGCACGTTGAAGGTTGATGGCAGCGAGATGTAGTGCGGCGCAACACTAGGGATTCCGGCGCCAACGTGGAACCTGCACAACACAACCAAAGTACTTTTCCCCAACGAAACAATGAGGTTGTCAATCTCACCGGCTTACTGTAACAAAGGATTAGATGTATAGTGTGGATGATGATTGTTTGCAGAGAACAGTAGAACGAGTATTGCAGTAGATTCTATTCGATGTAAAAGAATGGACCGGGGTCCAAAGTTCACTAGAGGTGTCTCTCCCATAAGATAAATAGCATGTTGGGTGAACAAATTACAGTTGGGCAATTGACAAATAGAGAGGGCATGACAATGCACATACATGATATGATGAATATAGTGACATTTAATTGGGCATTACGACAAAGTACATAGACCGCTATCCAAGCATGCATCTATGCCTAAAAAGTCCACCTTCGAAGTTATCATCCGAACCCCTTCCTGTATTAAGTTGAAAACAACAGACAATTGCATTAAGTATGGTGCGTAATGTAATCAATAACTACATCCTCGGACATAGCATCAATGTTTTATCCCCAGTGGCAACAACACATCCACAACCTTAGGGGTTTCTGTCACTCCCCCAGATTCACGGAGACATGAACCCACTATCGAGCATAAATACTCCCTCTTGGAGTTACAAGCATCAACTTGGCCAAAGCCTCTACTAGTAACGGAGAGCATGCAAGATCATAAACAACACATAGATAGATTGATAATCAACATAACATAGTATTCTCTATCCATCGGATCCCAACAAACACAACATATAGCATTACAGATAGATGATCTTGATCATGTTAGGCAGCTCACAAGATCCGACAATGAAGCATAATGAGGAGAAGACAACCATCTAGCTACTGCTATGGACCCATAGTCCAGGGGTGAACTACTCACTCATCACTCCGGAGGCGACCATGGCGGTGAAGAGTCCTCCGGGAGATGATTCCCCTCTCCGGCAGGGGTGCCGGAGGCGATCTCCTGAATCCCCGAGATGGGATTGGCGGCGGCGGCGTCTCTGGAAGGTTTTCCGTATCGTGGCTCTCGGTACTGGGGGTTTCGCGACGAAGACTATATGTAGGAGGAAGGGCAGGTCAGGGGGCGTCACGAGGGGCCCAGATGACAGGCCGGCGCGGCCAGGGCTTGGGCCGCGCCGCCCTGGTGTCTGGCCACCTCGTGGCCCCACTTCGTCTCCTCTTCGGTCTTCTGGAAGCTTCGTGGCAAAATAGGCCCCTGGGCGTTGATTTCGTCCAATTCCGAGAATATTTCCTTACTAGGATTTCTAAAACCAAAAACAGCAGAAAACAACAACTAGCTCTTCGGCATCTCGTTAATAGGTTAGTGCCGGAAAATGCATAAATATGACATAAAGTATGCATAAAACATGTAGATATCATCAATAATGTGGCATGGAACATAAGAAATTATTGATACGTCGGAGACGTATCACAAACCGACGTCAGAGACGGCGCCATGCCGCTCAGAACGGATCTGGGGTCTTACCTTCGCAAAGTTTTGCGGCATTCAGAGATTGTTCGCAACTTTGGTGCTCTGAGAATATATTGTCGAGTGCTTTTTCTGCTGTTGGAATAGCACATTTTATTGAGTCAACGGATGACTTATATTTCCCTCCCGATGGGAGTATATGTAGAGTTATTTACATAACTCGAAATATGCTCACTTTTTCTTCTTCCCTCTCTCTTTTTTATAATTTCATCGGGCACGCGAACAGCGTTCCCGATGGGAGTAGCCCCCGAGGCTACAGCCAAGAACTTGTGCTTGGTTGTAGGCTCAACGCCTTATGTTGCTATATTTTCCTTCTTTCTCGAGGTTTTCATATCTATCGGGTGCGCGACCAGCGGTCCCGATGGGAGTAGCCCCCTGATATGTCTCCAACGTATCCATAATTTCTGATGTTCCATGCTTGTTTTATGACAATACTTACATGTTTTGCTTGCACTTTATGATGATTTCATGCGTTTTCCGGAACTAACCTATTAACAAGATGCCACAGTGCAGCTTCTCGTTTTCGCTGTTTTTGGTTCCAGAAAGGCTGTTCGGGCAATATTCTCGGAATTGGACGGAATCAACGCCAAACATCTTATTTTTCCCGGAACCTTCCAGAAAGTCAGAGGGGGACCAGAGGGGTTCCCTGGGGGCCCCACACGTGTGGCCGGCGCGGCCCAGGAGGGGGGCGCGCCGCCCTAGTGTGAGGAGGCCCCGTGGCCCCTCCGACTCCGACTCTTCGCCTATTTAAGCCCTGGAGACCTAAAAACTCGATACCAATTGACGAAACTCCAGAAAGACTCCAGGGGCGCCACCGCCATCGCGAAACTCCAATTCGGGGGACAGAACTCTCTGTTCCGGCACCCTGCCGGGACGGGGAAGTGCCCCCGGAAGCCATCTCCATCAACGCCACCGCCTCCATCATGCTCCGTGAGTAGTTCCCCCATGGACTACGGGTTCTAGCGATAGCTAGTTGGTATTCTCTCCTCCATGTACTTCAATACAATGATCTCATGAGCTGCCTTACATGATTGAGATCCATCTCGATGTAATCGGTGTTGTGTTTGTTGGGATCCGATGGATGATACATTATGATTAGTCTATCTATAAAGTTTGTGAAGTTATTGTTGCTGCAATCTTGTTATGCTTAATGCTTGACACTAGGGCCCGAGTGGCATGATCTTAGATTTGAGCTCTATACTTATTGCTTAGATTGTATCTACAAGTTGTATGCACATGTCTATGTCCGGAACCAAAGGCCCCAAAGTGACAGAAATTGGGACAACTGGAGGGGAAGGCTTAGATATGAGGATCACATGTTTTAACGGAGTGTTAATGCTTTGCTCCGGTACTCTATTAAAAGGAGTACCTTAATATCCAGTAGATTCCCTAGAGGCCCGGCTGCCACCGGCTGGTAGGACAATTGCCCATATCATGGAGTTTCTCATTGCGAGCACGTATGACTATATATGGAAAACATGCCTACATGATTAATGAATTGATGTTCTTTCTTAATGCTTTATCAATCCTATCAATTGCCCAACTGTAATTTGTTCACCCAACACTTGTCACTTGTTATTGGAGAGTTACCACTAGTGTAGATCGCTGGGAACCCCGGTCCATCTCTCATCATTATATACTCGTTCTATATGTCATTGGAAGTAGTATCAACTATTCTCTGGTGCCATTGCCTCTGTGTTACTGTTACCGCTGCTGTGTTACTATTACTATTTCTCTCATATTACTGCTGCTTTCACATCACCCCTGTTACTAGTGCTTTTCCAGGTGCAGCTGAATTGACAACTCAGTTGTTAAGGCTTATAAGTATTCTTTACCTCCCCTTGTGTCGAATCAATAAATTTGGGTTTTACTTCCCTCGAAGACTGCCGCGATCCCCTATACTTGTGGGTTATCAAGACTGTTTTCTGGCGCCGTTGCCGGGGAGGCATAGCTCTACTCATAAGTTCACCTGGGGAGTACACTCTACCTCTCTCTTGTTTTTATTTTATTTTGTTTTGCTTAGTTTACTTTTGTCTAGTTTATTTGTGCTTAGTTTATTTCTGTCTAGTATTATTTTGCTTAGTTTACTTTTGCTTAGTTTCTTTTTGTCTTGTTTTACTTTTCTCATATACACAAAAATTCATAAAAATTTGAAAAACTGAAAAATTAAAAACTGCTGTTATGGGAGAACCCACCACAACCTATTTGGAGCTTATAGAATATTATAATAATTATAGAGAATCAAGAACTGGTAAAGTAAGGAGTGCTGTGATAGAAAAATTGAATACAATTGCTAAAATCTTGCTTAAACGCCATGATATAAACTGTTGCTCTCAACAGGACACTAAACATCTTAAATTTCAATGTGGCTTTAGTGAGGAATTTTTAATTAAGAACTATAATCGGAATAGCTATATTCATTTTGGGTTTGAAGAGGTAGAACAATTTGTCATATTTATGGGAGCCTCTGAGATAGAATCCTTCATGGTTGAGAATTATGAAACTTGTGTTGTTTGTAAGGACCTTAAAGATTATGTCTCTTCTATCCTTAATTTTTGCAATGAAAGTTACACCGATAATCCTTATATCATTGATTATAAAGAGAGACTCATTAATGCACAAGAATGCACTCACAATTTGCGGGAACCTGTGGAAGAAGAAATTGATGAACCTGAAAGCTCATTGGATGAAAAAGAGGAGGAAATTGATGAACCCGAAAGCTCATTGGATGAAAAAGAAGAGGAGAGTGATGAACAAAAGGAGGAAGAATGGATTAGCTACCCATGCCAACCTTCTAATGAGAGTAACTCTTTATCTCTTACACTATTTGATTGTCCTCCATGCTTTCCGAAAGAGGTTGAATGTTATGTTCCTGTGGATTCTCTTGAAATAGTACCTATGAGTAAAACTTGTGAGAATAATTATGCTACTTTTATTTATGATAATCCATGCTACTTTGATAAATCTTATGATAATGCTTTGTTTGTGCCTAATGTCGAAATGCATGATACTAAAGAATTTTGCGTAGCAAATGTTTATGATAAAGCTTTAGATGATGGTCCTATGTTACTTGATAATATTAATTGTACTACTAATGAAAATGGGATTGGAGAATTCTTGACTTTATCTATGAGTCCCATATCTTTTAAGATTGATCAATCATCTTGTTATATTATTGATAAAAGTGTGTTTGAAAGTTTTGACCCCACTATTTTTGAGCTTGATAAAAATTATGTGCTTATGGATCATGAGAAACATGCTTTATGTGATAGTTATATTGTTGAGTTTGTTCATGAAGCTACTGAAAATTATTATGAGAGAGGAAAATATGGTTGTAGAAATTTTCATGGTACTAAAACACCTCTCTATATGCTGAAAATTTTGAAGTTACTCTTGTTTTATCTTCTTATGCTTGTCACTTTGTTCTTCATGAATTTATTTGTGTACAAGATTCCTATGCATAGGAAGTGGGTTAGACTTAAAGGTGTTTTGAATTTGCTTTTTGATGCTCTCTTTTGCTTCAACTCTTATTTCTTGCGAGTGCATCATTAAAACTGCTGAGCCCATCTTAATGGCTATAACGAAAGAACTTCTTGGGAGATAACCCATGTGTTTATTTTGCTACTGTTTTGTTGTGTCTTGGAAGTTGTTACTACTGTAGCAACCTCTCCTTATCTTTATTTTATTGCAATGTTATGCCAAGTGAAGCCTCTAATCGAAGGTTGATACTAGATTTGGATTTCTACGCAGAAACAGATTTCTATCTGTCACGAATCTGGGCTGTTTTCTCTGTAGGTAACTCAGAAAAATCTGCCAATTTACGTGCGTGTTCCTCAGATATGTACGTAACTTTCATTAGTTTTGACTTTTCTGATTTGAGCAACGGAAGTACCTCTTTAAAATTCATCTTTACTGGCTGTTCTGTTTTGGCAGATTCTGCCTCTGTTTTTTGCATTGTCTCTTGTGGACTTTAAGCAAGGCTTTCTAGATGTAGAGAGCTGTAGCTAATGTTTTATTGAGTTCTTGCAATGTGTCACTACAGGACTAAAAGTGGATTCAAGTTTTTTGAGTACTAACCCCTCTAATGAAGTTTATGAGAAGTTTGGTGTGAAGGAAGATTTCAAGGGTCAAGAGAGGAGGATGATATATGATCAAGAAGAGTGAAAAGTCTAAGCTTGGGGATGCCCCGTGGTTCATCCCTGCATATTTCAAGAAGACTCAAGCGTCTAAGCTTGGGGATGCCCAAGGCATCCCCTTCTTCATCAAATTATCAGGTTTCTTCTATTGAAACTATATTTTTATTCAGTCACATCATATGTGCTTTACTTGGAGCGTCTGTGTGTTTATTTTTGTTTGTGTTTGAATAAATTCGGATCCTAGCAATCCTTGTGTGGGAGAGAGACACGCTCCGCTTTTTCATATGAACACTTGTTCTTCGTTTTACTTTTAATGTTCAATGATAAAAGTTGGAAGCTACAATACTTATGGTTATTTGGTTGGAAACAGAAAATGCCTCATATTGACTTGGATAATTTGACACTTGGCAATTGTTTTGAGCTCTCAAGTAGATCATGATTAAGTTCTTGCACCATGTAGTTTAAACCTATTAATGGAGAACTACTGTAGAGCTTGTTAAAATTGGTTTGCATGATTGGTCTCTCTTAAGGTCTAGATATTTTCTGGTAAAAGTGTTTGAGCAACAAGGAAGACAGTGTAGAGTATTATAATGCTTGCAATATGTTCTTATGTAAGTTTTGTTGTACCGGTTCATACTTGTGTTTGTTTCAAATAGCCTTGCTAGCCTAAGCCTTGTATCGAGAGGGAATACTTCTCATGCATCCAAAATCCTTGAGCCAACTACTATGCCATTTGTGTCCACCATACCTACCTACTACATGGTATTTCTCCGCCATTCCAAAGTAAATTGCTTGAGTGCTACCTTTAAACAATTCAAAATTTATCACCTCTGATTTGTGTCA
>NC_061512.1:79903469-79955321 GCF_022539505.1 Lolium rigidum | reverse complement strand
CTATTGCTATGATATTATTGATGTGATCTATTCCTCCTACATATGCATGAAGGTGACGATTAGTGCATGCTATGCTAGTACTTGGTTTAGTCGCGTTGATCTATCTTACACTAAAGGTTACTAAATATGAGCATTATTGTGGAGCTTGTTAACTCCGGCATTGAGGGTTCGTGTAATCCTACGCAATGTGTTCATCATCCAACAAAAGTGTAGAGTATGCATTTATCTATTACTGTTATGTGATCAATGTTGAGAGTGTCCACTAGTGAAAGTGTAATCCCTAGGCCTTGTTCCTAAATACTGGCGTAGCGTTACTACTTCGCTGCGTTACTACTCTTTGCAGTTACTACGCTTGTTTCTTGTTTTACTGCGTTACTACTGCGCCAATACCACCACCATCAACTACACGCCAAGCACTTTTACAGCACCGTTACTACTTGCTCATACTTATTCATACCACCTGTATTTCACTATCTCTTCGCCGAACTAGTGCACCTATTAGGTGTGTTGGGGACACAAGAGACTTCTTGCTTTGTGGTTGCGGGGTTGCATGAGAGGGATATCTTTGACCTCTTCCTCCCCGAGTTCGATAAACCTTGGGTATCCACTTAAGGAAACTTGCTGCTGTTCTACAAACCTCTGCTCTTGGAGGGCCCAACAATCGTCTACGAGAAAGGAGGGGGAACGTAGACATCATGGATATGTCCAAGCCGCCGAGCTGATCCACTCTCACAGCCTAAGTGCAGCATCGCGGACACACACACACACAGCCTGCTCACATGGCTGTGTGCATGCAGCACACACACACAATGAGTCATCAAGGTGTGATGTGGTGCTGTCGACCAGGGAAGCAATGGCTGGCCATACATAAGCTTTTCACATCCAAAACCCTAGACATTTGCTTCATCCATCGACATGCATCAGAGTAAGCAACTAGTTAGCAAGAATAGCAAACCAAGAACACAAGAACAGGAAGAACAGCTTCACTGTTCAACCTGCTCAATAACACCACTGAATCAAATCAAGCACCACCAGCTTGCAAGGAGGAGCAGGGCAAGCATAAGATCAACACAGCAGCTAATCCTCTACACCAACCACAATTCTTGGAGCTGGAGTGAGGTATACCAGAAAAACATGAGCAAACCATGGTTTTGCTCATAATTAAGCATGTGCATATGTCACAGAAGCAAAAGAGGGTAGAAACCCTATGTGTGAGTCATCATATGGCTAACAGCCAATTGGTGCAAGTAAAGACAGAGAGAAACCAATAGGAAGTCACCTGGGAACATTGATTATGCCAAAACAATGGCATAACCAAAGATATCCAGCAAGGTAATGATCCTATATAGTTAGCCAGAATTACTTAGCACCTAAGACCACTACACCATCAGACAGATAGACAAATTGTGTCTATTTTTGTTTGTCAACATCAAAAGCTACTGGCAATCCAACAAAAGGATCACCCAGAAAGCATCTAGTGAGCCACAGTAAGCCAACAAGAGGGGAGCTGCCCAAAAGCAGTATATGATTACTGCTAGGGTCACCTCAACCACACAACCAATCCAAAAAGTTAAGCCTTGCACAGATATCATCACCCAGAAGGGTTCAAAGGGGGCTAGGGTACCAAACCGAGGGTTGGCATCCATCTAGCTCTATCAAATTCATTGAAATGATCATTACTGCTCAGCAGTTCACATCATTTATCCACTTAATCAACTAAGGCAACACAGATAAATGATGTCAATAAGTAAATTATGAACCAGACACCTGCAAATGATCCAATTGATCACTGCAAGCAACAATAATTGCTTGAGCCAACCACAGCACACACCAGCACAGATATGTGTGTCACACAGACACCAGAGGGAGCACCAGATAAGCACACGCAGCTAGCAAGCATACAATCAACAAGAAAGTGGTGATCAAGTGATCACCAGAGCCTGTTAGAGCATGCCAAGGCATGCTAGAATTAATCACTGGCATCACACATGAAGTTATATGAATTAAACAGCCATAGATAATTAACAGATGCTTCACAGATAATCAAATAATAATCCATGATTATATCCAGAGCACATCAAAGGCATGATGAGCCACTGGATCAAGGTGCACAAGCAAGGCACACATCCAAGCATAATTAAATAACACTGTAAGCTCACAGTAATGCTCAATTGAGCACAATCCTAAATCTGAGCACCAGGATAAGCCACTATGGCTTTGGCACTTGCAAATTTGCAAGAAATAGCACACTGCCATCAAGCCAGAGTATCACATATGATCATACTTGAAATCCGGCAAGTGTAGCAACCGGGATAGAGGCACAGAAGAAGAATTCAGAAGGAAAAGCTAGCACTAACATGGACAAGGCAGCACTGGCCAAGGCCGTGAGGGCCAACAGAAGAACGACGAGCGCAGCAAGGACACGCCTATGACCATGGCATCAGAGCAAGAGCAGTAGTTAGACAGAAGAGCAGCAGCAGTACACACGCAGGCACAGCTAGCGCAAGCAGTGGCGCACGGCACAGCCTCTCCATGG
Organism: Lolium rigidum; assembly: GCF_022539505.1. NCBI lineage: Eukaryota > Viridiplantae > Streptophyta > Magnoliopsida > Poales > Poaceae > Lolium > Lolium rigidum. The sequence continues at coordinate 79,952,785 of NC_061512.1, read as the reverse complement.
GGAGAGGCAGGCCCATCACTCAAGCAAGAGCGCAGAGAAGGAAGAAGGAAGGGATAAGTGGAGGCGCGTACCTGGATCGGAGCTCACGGCATGCCATGGCGGCACGGCGGCACGGGCCAACCACGGCAGCGCCAAGCCGCGCCTGGCCTAGCATCGTCGAGCGCTAGCACCCCAGCACCGCCACGGCAGCAACCACGGCGGCGTCACGGCACCAGAAGCGCCGATGAGCAACGCATCACCGAGCTGGCAAACGCAATGGGGGCAGGCGAAGGAGAAGGCGAGGAGCAGATCTAGTCGGAGGACCTGAAGCGCCGTCATGAGGCGGTTCAGATCCGCCGCATCCCGTCGCCGGAGATGGCCGGAACATTTCGGCGAAGGCGGCGGCGACCACGGCGTCGCGAGAGAGAAAGGGAGGTTAGGGTTCGCGAGCGCGTGGGGAAGAAAGGGGTCGGTGCGACCGACCGAGCCCCTCGGGTTAGGGTTAACCCGCTGGGCCACCCTGACAGGTGGGCCGAGGGGCAATATAGACATTTCACAATTTCATTTAAAACCAGGAACTTTGAAATTAAATAGAAAATTGATAAGAGCTCTAAAAAAATAATTAAAAATATGAAAATCAATCAGCATAAAATTCTCTATCCAAATAAAATATCAAAGAGAATTTTTGAAGACAATTAAGAATAAGTCTTAATTTGATGATTTAAATAATGATTTAAATCACACATATTATTTTCAATAAAGAAAATAAGTCCATTAATGCAATTGGACTTTAAAAACACGTTGACAATATTTCAAGGTTGTATTTACCCTAAATAGAGTATCTCCAAATCTATCTTAGTATTAACCTCTTACATGAAATAATAATGTCATCGGAAAGGGGGGACAAACCCTAAAACTGGAATCATGCATAATTGCTTCTTTAACCATTGCCCTTATCGGACAATGATGCTATTTTTCGAAACGAGAGGACAAGGGTCAGTCCACACCATCCAACTGCAAAACTTTGCAGTGTTCGAGCAAGTTCATCACTTGCTCATGTCATTTGAGTACTTCTATCAAATTACTTGCAAAGTACTATGGTTATCACTATTGCATAAAAACCAAAACCACTACTTTCATAACTATGAATATGACTATGTGGTGGGCAATGGAACCATGGATTGTGTTGATATGGTGGAGGTTCCATTGCAAGGGTTTATATCTATCTAGGATTAAACAACAAATGTCGCCGAGGGATTCTTGTGCCGTAATACCCGTGTTAACCATAAGATCCGGAGTGGGACGGAGGAGTCAAAAGTGTTTCCACCTCTCGTTCATCAACGGATGCGCTTTGCCGTAGACACTTGTATCTGTCAGGGCAAGCGGTTGGATGGGGAAGCCTTAAGTCCCCACGGCATAGTCCGTAGACACTTGTCGCTGGAAGAACAAGCGGTTGGCTGGGGAAGCCTTAAGTCCCCACGGTATTGCGGTCTATGATGGGTTGCAGCTACCGGCGAAGGAGTTTGGTTAACGAGTCCCAAACTATTGTCGTGGTCGGGGTCCACCCGTGAGTGGGAATAATGGGACCGGCGAGGACCCAGGGTCGGGGCATGCAACAAAGGGTGGGTGTTCGAGGTAGCGGAGGAACATGATTGGATAGACCTTATACCGGGCGTCACACCGAAGGAAGTGTGGACGGGAAAGCTGCCCGGTTGGCACCAAGGTTAAGATCTCTTATGGGTAAAGCAACACACCTCTGCAGAGTGTAAAGAACTGTGACCTGTCACTCCCTGTTCCGGGATATGGAACTGCGAACACGGCCGGAAAGGAGCTCCATGAAGTTCTAGTAAACCGGTGAAGGCTGACGGACATAGTTCTTTGAAATAAAAGCAATCTCTTGAAGAAATGTTTATCAAAACCTGCATTGGTATTAGACTTTCTGGTCTAATATCGTAGCTAGTGCATAAAACACCTCTTATCTATAATGAACTTGTTGAGTACGCTCGTACTCATCCCACTCTTAAATCCCTTGCTTAGATTGTCTGAATCGTCTGGAGGAGGACTACAACAACCCTGAAGGAGCCGAGATCATCGGCTATGAAGAACCAGACCTCTCTGGAGGTATTGAAGGTGTAGACTACCTCATAGTCTACGGAACGGGGGGGGCTTCCGGAGGAGTGATGTCTACGTTCCCCCTCCTTTCCTGTAGACAGTGTTGGGCCTCCAAGAGCAGAGGTTTGTAGAACAGCAGCAAGTTTTCCCTTAAGTGGATACCCAAGGTTTATCGAACTCAGGGAGGAAGAGGTCAAAGATATCCCTCTCATGCAACCCTGCAACCACAAAGCAAGAAGTCTCTTGTGTCCCCAACACACCTAATAGGTGCACTAGTTCGGCGAAGAAATAGTGAAATACAGGTGGTATAAATATATATGAGCAGTAGCAACGGTGCCAGAAAAGTGCTTGGCGCGTAATTGATGGTGGTGGTATTGCAGCAGTAGTAACGCAGTAAAACAGTAAACAAGCAGTAGTAACTCAGCAGTATTTAGGAACAAGGCCTAGGGATTACACTTTCACTAGTGGACACTCTCAACATTGATCACATAACGAACAGATAAATGCATACTCTACACTTTTGTTGGATGATGAACACATTGCGTAGGATTACACGAACCCTCAATGCCGGAGTTAACAAGCTCCACAATAAAGCTCATGTTTAAGTAACCTTTAGTGTAAGATAGATCAACAGACTAAACCGAGTACTAGCATAGCATGCACACTGTCACCTTCATGCATATGTAGGAGGAATAGATCACATCAATAATATCATAGCAATAGTTAACTCCATAATCTACAAGAGATCATGATCATAGCATAAACCAAGTACTAACACGGTGCACACACTGTCACCCTTACACACGTGTAGGAGGAATAGAACTACTTTAATAACACATCACTAGAGTAGCACATAGATAGTAGTGATACAAAACTCAGATGAATCTCAATCATGTAAAGCAGCTCATGAGATCATTGTATTGAAGTACATGGAGAGAGATTAACCACATAGCTACGGTGAAGCCCTCAGCCTCGGGGTGGATTACTCCCTCCTCATCATGGAGGCAGCGATGGCGGTGAAGATGGCGGTGAAGACGGCGGTGGAGATGGCTCCGGGGCAATTCCCCGTCCGGCAGGGTGCCGGAAGCAGAGTTCTGTCCCCCGAATTGGAGTTTCGCGATGGCGGCGGCGCCCCTGGAGTCTTTCTGGAGTTTCGTCAATTGGTGTAGGGTTTTCTGGTCCAGGGGCTTTTTATAGGCGGAGAGGCGGCGCAGGAAGGTCGAAGGGGGGCCCACACCCTAGGGCGGCGCGCCCCCCCCTAGGCCGCGCCGGGGTGTGGTGTGGTGGCCCTGCCTCCCTTCTCTGGCGGTTCTCGTGTGTTCTGGATGCTTCCGGGTAAAATAGGAACCCGGGCGTTGATTTCGTCCGATTCCGAGAATATTTCGTTACTAGGATTTCTGAAACCAAAACAGCAGAAAACGAGAACCGGCACTTCGGCATCTTGTTAATAGGTTAGTTCCGTAAAATGCACGAATATGACATAAAGTGTGCATAAAACATGTAGATAACATCAATAATGTGGCATGGAACATAAGAAATTATCGATACGTCGGAGACGTATCAGCATCCCCAAGCTTAGTTTCGCTCGTCCCGAGCGGGTAAAACGATAACACGGATAATTTCGGAGTGACATGCCATCATAAACTTGATCATACTATTTGTAAAGCATATGTAGTGAATGCAGCGATCAAAACAATGTATATGACATGAGTAAACAAGTGAATCATAAAGCAAAGACTTTTCATGAATAGCACTTCAAGACAAGCATCAATAAGTCTTGCATAAGATTTAACTCATAAAGCAATAATTCAAAGTAAAGGTATTGAAGCAACACAAAAGAAGATTAAGTTTCAGCGGTTGCTTTCAACTTGTAACATGTATATCTCATGGATATTGTCAACATAGAGTAATATAATAAGTGCAATAAGCAAGTATGTAAGAATCAATGCACGGTTCACACAAGTGTTTGCTTCTTGAGGTGGAGAGAAATAGGTGAACTGACTCAACATTGAAAGTAAAAGAATGGTCCTCATAGAGGAAAAGCATCGATTGCTATATTTGTGCTAGAGCTTTGGTTTTGAAAACATATAGAGAGCATAAAAATAAAGTTTTGAGAGGTGTATGTTGTTGTCAACGAATGGTAGCGGGTACTCTAACCTCCTTGCCAGACAAACCTTCAAAGAGCGGCTCCCATTTTATTTTATTTTTGGGTGGCACTCCTTCCAACCTTTCTTTCACAAACCATGGCTAACCGAATCCTCGGGTGCCTGCCAACAATCTCATACCATGAAGGAGTGCCTTTTTATTTTAGTTTTATTATGATGACACTCCTCCCAACCTTTGCTTACACAAGCCATGGCTAACCGAATCCTTCGGGTGCCGTCCAACAATCACATACCATGGAGGAGTGTCTATTTTTGTTAATTAACTTGGGACTGGGAATCCCATTGCCAGCTCTTTTTGCAAAATTATTGGATAAGCGGATGAAGCCACTAGTCCATTGGTGAAAGTTGCCCAACAAGATTGAAAGATAAACACCACATACTTCCTCATGAGCTATAAAACATTGACACAAATCAGAGGTGATAAATTTTGAATTGTTTAAAGGTAGCACTCAAGCAATTTACTTTGGAATGGCAGGAAATACCATGTAGTAGGTAGGTATGGTGGACACAAATGGCATAGTGTTGTTTGGCTCAAGGATTTTGGATGCATGAGAAGTATTCCTCTCGATACAAGGTTTAGGCTAGCAAGGTTATTTGAAACAAACACAAGGATGAACCGGTGCAGCAAAACTCACATAAAAGACATATTGAAAACATTATAAGACTCTACACCGTCTTCCTTGTTGTTCAAACTCTTTACTAGAAATTATCTAGACCTTAGAGAGACTAATTATGCAAACCAAATTTTAGGATGCTCTATGTATTTCTTCATTAATGGGTGCAAAGTATATGATGCAAGAGCTTAAACATGAGCACAACAATTGCCAAGTATCACATTACCCAAGACATTATAGCAATTACTACATGTAGCATTTTCCAATTCCAACCATATAACAATTTAACGAAGAGGAAACTTCGCCATGAATATCATGAGCTAAGAACACATGTGTTCATATGCAACAGCGGAGCGTGTCTCTCTCCCACACAAGCATGATGTAATCCAATTTATTCAAACAAAAACAAAAACAAGAAACATACAGACGCTCCAAGCAAAGCACATAAGATGTGATGGAATAAAAATATAGTTTCAGGGGAGGAACCTGATAATGTTGTCGATGAAGAAGGGGATGCCTTGGGCATCCCCAAGCTTAGACGCTTGAGTCTTCTTGATATATGCAGGGGTGAACCACGGGGCATCCCCAAGCTTAGAGCTTTCACTCTTCTTGATCATAGTATATCATCCTCCTCTCTTGACCCTTGAAAACTTCCTTCACACCAAACTCGAAACAACTCATTAGAGGGTTAGTGTACAATAAAAATTAACATATTCAGAGGTGACACAATCATTCTTAACACTTCTGGACATTGCATAATGCTACTGGACATTAATGGATCAAAGAAATTCATCCAACATAGCAAAAGAGGCAATGCGAAATAAAAGGCAGAATCTGTCAAAACAGAACAGTTCGTATTGACGAATTTTAAAATGGCACCAGACTTGCTCAAATGAAAATGCTCAAATTGAATGAAAGTTGCGTACATATCTGAGGATCACTCACGTAAATTGGCATAATTTTCTGAGTTACCTACAGAGAATTAGACCCAGATTCGTGAGAGCAAAGAAAACAGTTTCTGCGCAGTAATCCAAATCTAGTATTGACTTTACTATCAAAGACTTTACTTGGCACAACAAAACACAAAACTAAGATAAGGAGAGGTTGCTACAGTAGTAAACAACTTCCAAGACACAAATATAAAACAAAGTACTGTAGCAAAATAACACATGGGTTATCTCCCAAGAAGTTCTTTTCTTTATAGCCATTAAGATGGGCTCAGCAGTTTTAATGATGCACTCGCAAGAGATAGTATGTGAAGCAAAAGAGAGCATCAAGAGGAAAATTAGAAACACATTTAAGCCTAACATGCTTCCTATGCATAGGAATCTTGTAAATAAACAAGTTCATGAAGAGCAAAGTAACAAGCATAGGAAGATAAAACAAGTGTAGCTTCAAGATTCTCAACATAAAGAGGGGAAACTTAATATTATTAAGATGCATATAACCATATTTCCCTCTCTCATAATAACTTCCAGTAGCATCATTGATGAAATCCACAATATACCCATCACTTAAAACATTCTTATCATGGTTCATATGCATAGAAGTATCATTAAATTTGGCATAAGAAGAGTTATTCTCATTAATAGTAATTGGAGCAAGATTATTATCAAGAATTTGAACATGGTAAACAAGTTGCATATTAAGAGAATTGTTTTTGGTAACCCAATCATGACTATGACAAGTTTCATAAGGATAGTTACAACCTATATCATAGCATTCTTTATAATAATCATCAAAGATCGGAGGCACATTGTCATCATTTTCAGAATTAATTTCCCAGAGGTTTGCAATATCAAAAGTAGTGTGCTCATTCAAATCATGATTGCTAATGTATGTAAAGGGCATAGGAAGATCATCATATTCAGATTCATTATCACAATAATCATTAGGAGCAACATACTTACGGTTACCTAGCGTTATCTCATTCACGCGGGGATATGCCGTTACCTCTTTCTTTTTATTATCCTTCTTCTTCTTCTTCTTCTTCTTTCCCTTCTTCTTCTTCTTCTTCTCTTCCTTCTCCTCGTTCCCTTCTTCAGGTGGAAGAGGCTTGAAGGGTGGCTTGTCCGCATAACCTGATTCACTTTCAGAAACAATAGAAGAAACTTGGGGGAATCCCTCCTTTTCATTAATTAGTTGAAAACACACAGCAGTCCTATCATATTTTGGCAAGGTGTCATCTTCTAAGATATTTTGTATGTAAGTATTTGTATGGCTATGATCAATGCAATAAGAAAAACTCCCATGCAGGACATCATCAATATCAAGATCACTCATATGTAACAAAGAGATTTTTCTCGACAATTCTTCACACCCCAAAAATAAAGTAAGTTCATCATGCTGATTAGGAGTAATTTCATCATCACAATACAGATCTCGCAAGCACTCATTGGGTTCAATATATCACTGGAGGAGCATTGAAAATTAAAATGACCCACTTCATGGCAAACTTCACAAATAAAAGGATAGAGGGCACAAACTTTTTTACCAAGATCATCTAGAGCCCTAAACCACTTTCTAGTTTTTTCATTAATATGATGGATGCAATATTCATCTTTGACTTGATTAACTCCACATGGTCTATGTATTCCACAAAAATTAACATGCTTATAGGAAATAGCACTCTTAGGAGTTTGAGCATGCTTATGGCAATAATTAACAACAATTTCATTCTTCATGCAAGCCTCTTTAAAAGGTTCATGATACTTATCAAAATTATTTTTAGGCAATTCGAAATGTGAAGCAAAGGCTTTATAAAGATTTGCAGCAACTTGAGAGTCAAGACCATAAGTAGCACTCATATTTCGAAATTTATCGGTATCCATAAAAGCTTCAATGCATTCATAATCATAATTTATACCCGACTCTTTACCTTTGTCGTTCTCCCATCCTTCAGCCGTTGTCCTCAATCCGATCAAGGAGGTCCCACCTAGCTTCAACCTCCTTGCTTGTGAAAGATCCCTCCGAACACGCGTCCGGATAGTCCTTGTGTTGTCCTCGAAAGCCTCGCATAAAAATTATTAACAATAACATTACGGGGAGCTCATGAATGGGACATTTGAGCATTAGAGATTTCAATCTCCCCCACGCTTGAGAAATACTCTCTCCATCACGAGGATAAAAGTTATAAATATAATTCCTATCAATATGCACTTCATGCGGAGGATAAAATTTAGAATAAAAGAGAGATGCAATTTCCTCCCAACCAAGAGAATGCCTATTCTCCAACAATTTATACCAATGCGCTCGCTTTACCGGACAACTAAACGAGAATAGCTTCTTCCTCACTTCATCCATAGAGATACCGCACACTTGAATAACCCACATAATTCGTGCAAAAACAAGTAAATGATCTCTAGGATGGACAGTTCCATCCCCTTTATAGCGGTTGTCCATAACACGTTCAATAATTTTCATGGGTATTTTATACGGAATACTTTCAGCAGTGGATTTAAAATATCGAAGCATTATTAGAGTTATCGCATATGGGAGATAAAGCATTATCAGAACAAATTTTCTCCCCTAAAGATGGGAAGCTAAAAAGACCACAAAAACTAGCTTCCTCAAGCTTAGACTTCTTCATAGCATTAGCAGTAATTGCATTCATACTAATAACATCGCTACTAGCATGCAAATAGGGTTCCATAGGTTTTTTAATTTTCGCATCAAACAATTCTAAATCAGGAAAAAAATTAAAAAGCTCACTAATTTTTTTGTTGTTTTCCATTATGCCTAACTAGTGTAAACAAGAAACAAAAAGTTGCAATTGCAAGATCTAAAGGAAATAGCTTCGAACACAAACACAATGGCGCCAGAAAAGTACTTTACCTGGAACCGGAGTATGAGTGCCTTTTACCTTTCCTCCCCGGCAACGGCGCCAGAAAAGTGCTTGATGTCTACGTTCCCCCTCCTTTCCTGTAGACGGTGTTGGGCCTCCAAGAGCAGAGGTTTGTAGAACAGCAGCAAGTTTTCCCTTAAGTGGATACCCAAGGTTTATCGAACTCGGGGAGGAAGAGGTCAAAGATATCCCTCTCATGCAACCCTGCAACCACAAAGCAAGAAGTCTCTTGTGTCCCCAACACACCTAATAGGTGCACTAGTTCGGCGAAGAGATAGTGAAATACAGGTGGTATAAATATATATGAGCAGTAGCAACGGTGCCAGAAAAGTGCTTGGCGCGTAATTGATGGTGGTGGTATTGCAGCAGTAGTAACGCAGTAAAACAGTAAACAAGCAGTAGTAACTCAGCAGTATTTAGGAACAAGGCCTAGGGATTACACTTTCACTAGTGGACACTCTCAACATTGATCACATAACGAACAGTATAAATGCATACTCTACACTTTTGTTGGATGATGAACACATTGCGTAGGATTACACGAACCCTCAATGCCGGAGTTAACAAGCTCCACAATAATGCTCATGTTTAAGTAACCTTTAGTGTAAGATAGATCAACAGTACTAAACCGAGTACTAGCATAGCATGCACACTGTCACCTTCATGCATATGTAGGAGGAATAGATCACATCAATAATATCATAGCAATAGTTAACTCCATAATCTACAAGAGATCATGATCATAGCATAAACCAAGTACTAACACGGTGCACACACTGTCACCCTTACACACGTGTAGGAGGAATAGAACTACTTTAATAACACATCACTAGAGTAGCACATAGATAGTAGTGATACAAAACTCAGATGAATCTCAATCATGTAAAGCAGCTCATGAGATCATTGTATTGAAGTACATGGAGAGAGATTAACCACATAGCTACAGCGAAGCCCTCAGCCTCGGGGGTGGATTACTCCCTCCTCATAATGGAGGCAGCGATGGCGGTGAAGATGGCGGTGAAGACGGCGGTGGAGATGGCTCCGGGGGCAATTCCCCGTCTGGCAGGGTGCCGAAACAGAGAGTTATGTCCCCCGAATTGGAGTTTCGCGATGGCGGCGGCGCCCCTGGAGTCTTTCTGGAGTTTCGTCAATTGGTGTAGGGTTTTCTGGTCCAGGGGCTTTTTATAGGCGGAGAGGCGGCGCAGGAAGGTCGAAGGGGGCCCACACCCTAGGGCGGCGCGCCCCCCTAGGCCGCGCCGGGGTGTGGTGTGGTGGCCCCGCCTCCCTTCTCCGGCGGTTCTCGTGTGTTCCGGATGCTTCCGGGTAAAATAGGAACCCGGGCGTTGATTTCGTCCGATTCCGAGAATATTTCGTTACTAGGATTTCCGAAACCAAAAACAGCAGAAAACAGGAACCGGCACTTCGGCATCTTGTTAATAGGTTAGTTCCAGAAAATGCACGAATATGACATAAAGTGTGCATAAAACATGTAGATAACATCAATAATGTGGCATGGAACATAAGAAATTATCGATACGTCGGAGACGTATCAAGGAGATCAAGCCTAGAAACATCGAGTAGTAGTAGTCGAGCAGCCCGAACTCGTAGTACTTAGCTGCTCGAGAGAATAAATGTATAATTTAATGAGACTTCTATATTGTAAGCTAAGTTGGGTTCGCCTCGAACCCAGGAGTATTCCTCTTAGGACCCAAGAGGAGCTCCAAGACGAGATGTGTATGATGTTTGTAATATTAAATGAATGAGTTATGGACCTGCTATGTTCTGTTGTACTACTCTGAGGGATGTAATATTTGCGGAATGGTACTTCGTGAATATTATGTCAACGACTGGCATACTACAACATGAAGTGGTATGCAGGGTCACCACACAAAACAAATAAAGTGATTAATTATGAAAACTTATTCTCACTCTTATCCTTGAGATCTTCTTCAAAATAAGAAAGTTATGCTCTATTCTTCTTATACAACTACATAAAATTTTGACACACTACTCACTTCTCTAACTTACTCATCCAAATTGCTCACAGATGGAGTACACCTGCAAGTCCTGTCATCTTGGCCACGGAGGAAACCTCATGTTCGAGAAGGATTTGAAGCAACTAGTTGAATATCTAGGACGCCCGTAGATTTTTTCAAAACTAGATTTCACAAGCTTAGATTTTTTTACATAGCATTAGCAATAATGGTGTTCAAAGAATTCATACTAATAACATTGCTATTAGCATGCAAATAAAGTTCCATAGGTTTTTTAATTTCTCTTAAACACCTCATGCCCTAACTCAAGATAAATACTATAAAGTTCTCTAATTTTTTGTTGTTTTCCATCAAGCCTAACTAGTGAAAATAAAAAAAAGAAACAAAAAGGTATAATTGCAGAATCTAAAGGAAATAACTTCGAGCACTCACACACCAGCAACAGTACCAGAAGATAGTTAGTAGTCAGAGTATGTGAGTACCTTTTACCTTACTCCCCCAACAATGGCGCTAGAAAAGAGCTTGATATCTACGCACGCTTCTATTCTTGTAGATAGTGTTGGGCCTCCAAGTGCAGAGGTTTGTAGAACATTAACAAGTTTTCCTTAAGTGGATCACCCAAGGTATATCGAACTCAGGGAGGTAGAGGTCAAAGATATCCCTCTCAAGCAACCCTGCAATTACGATACAAGAAGTCTCTTGTGTCCCAACACACCCAATACACTTGTCAGGTGTATAAGTGCACTAGTTCGGTGAAGAGATAGTAGAATACAAGTAATATGGATGATTATGAGTGGTAATTGCAATCTAAAATAAAAATGACATCAAGCAAGCATGTAGCAGAACTAGATGTAAACGATGTTTCAATGCTTGGAAATAAGGCCTAGGGATCATACTTTCACTAGTGGACACTCTCAACAATGATATCATAATGGAATACATAAATATCATCTCTTCACTATGTTTTTGATGTAAAGACAACTATAAAAAACTATTTTTGTGTGTTTTTTATATAATAAAGCAAACAAAAAAAATAAAGTAAACTAAGCAAACTATCATAAAGTATAGAGATTGGAGATGAGAGACTTCCCTTGCAGAAATCCTCTTTCTCCCCGGCAACGGCGCCAGAAAATCTTGATGATGCTCTAGTGATGGCGCCAGACAATCTTGCTGAGCATTGTTGTGGAAGCGGTTGGGAAACCCAAGAGGAAGGTGTGATGAGCACAACAAAAAGTTTTCCCTCAGTATGAAACCGAGGTTTAATCGACAAGTAGGAGAAAGGAATGACTTCTGAAGGTGTTGCTAGCTGACTAGTGGCAGGGCACACTACCGGCGTCAGCAACAACGTGGAACCTGCACACAACACAACCAAAGTACTTTGCCCCAACTTGCAGTAAGGTTTTCAATCTCACCGGTTTGCTGAATACAAAGGATTAGACGTATCGAGTGGAAAGAGATGTTTCCAGAAAGTAAATAGAACATGATTGCAGTAGACGATTTATCAGTATAAAGGAAACGAACCGGGGTCCACAGTTCACTAGAGGTGTCTCTCCATAAAGATAAATAACATGTTGGTTGAACAAATTACAACTGGGCAATTGACAGAATACCGACCATACATGACAAGATGATTACTATGAGATTTGATTTGGCATTACACCATAATACATAGACAGTAATCCAGCTACGTCTATGACTAATAATCCACCTTCCGGTTATCATCCGAACCCCTTTTAGTTTTAAGTTGCAAACAACAAATTACGCATTAAGCAATGTGTGTAAAGTAAACAATAGAATTACCTTTGGATAAAACATTGTTGTTTTCTCCCTAGTAGCAACAGTACATCTACAATCTTAGAAGTTATTGTCACTTTCCCAGATTACTAGAAGCATAAATACCCCCTCTTGGAGTCACAGGCATCTACTTGGTCAGAGTATCTACTAGCAACTGAGAGCATGCAAGATCACAAATAACATATAACATGAATATATAATCGATCTCAACATAGTATACAATATTCATCGGATCCCAGCAAACACAACATGTAGGATTACATAAGGATGATCTTGATCATGTAGAGCAGCTCACAAGATCTACACATGAAGCACAAATTGGAGAAGACAACCATCTAGCTACTGCTATGGACCCATAGTCTAGGGATGAACTACTCACGCATCACTTCGGAGGCGGGCATGACGATGTAGATGCCTCCAGCGATGATTTCCCCCTCCGGCAGGGTGTCAGGAAGAGCTTCAGAACCCCCGAGATGGGTTCTGCAATGGCGGCCGCGATGGAACTTTTCGTGGATGTAGGCTCGGGTATCCAGGGTTTTCCAAAGAAGATGTATAAATAGCCGGAGGATTTAGGTCGGTGGGGTGCCTGGGGGCCCACAAAACCCCTAGGAGCGGGCCACACCCAGGACGCGCCATGGGGTGGTCTGGCCGCCCTGTGGAGCCTCTTCGACCCCCTCTGGACTTCGTCTTCATTTTGGTAAAATATTGACTTCGGCTTTTGTTTCGTCCAATTCCGAGAATATTTCCTGTACAATTTTTATTTTTTTAGATAAGGGGAGTACCCCAGCCTCTGCATCAATTGATGGATGCAACCTCTTATTAAACTTATTTAAGCAGTCTGAGTTACAATCTTAAAACAAATCATGGATCACACAAAGTTTCCACACAAATCAGCCATCTAAAAGTAAAGAGGAAAACAAGTCGCCACAAGATCTTCATGTGAGCCGCCTATCAGTACGCCAACCGCACCGGCTGTACAAATCTCATGCTACCGTCGCCAAGCGGTTGCACCCAATATCCATGTCCAGGCGTGCATCCTCCGGCTGGAGATAGGACCACATATGGATCCAATGAGTAGCTAGTGGAATAACCTGCAGAAAAGATGGGAAACTTTTTTTGTTAAAGATAAAATCGTTGCGGACATTCCATATTGCCCAAAGTAAAGCGCACACACCAACTCTAATGTGGCCTTTATTTTTCTTAGTTACATGATACGCGTACAGCACGCGACCGTTGGGAACCCCAAGAGGAAGGTGTGATGCGTACTGCGGCAAGTTTTCCCTCAGTAAGAAACCAAGGTTTATCGAACCAGTAGGAGCCAAGAAGCACGTTGAAGGTTGATGGCGGCGAAGTGTAGTGCGGCGCAACACCAGGGATTCCGGCGCCAACGTGGAACCTGCACAACACAACCAAAGTACTTTGTCCCAACGTAACAGTTGAGGTTGTTGATACGTCTCCAACGTATCGATAATTTCTTGTGTTCCATGCCACATTATTGATGTTATCTACATGTTTTATGCACACTTTATATCATATTCGTGCATTTTCTGGAACTAACCTATTAACAAGATGCCGAAGTGCCGATTCTGTCGTTTTCGCTGTTTTTGGTTTCAGAAATCCTAGTAACGAAATATTCTCGGAATTGGACGAAATCAAAGCCCAGGGGCCTATTTTTCCACGAAGCTTCCAGAAGTCCGAAGACGAAACGAAGAGGGGCCACGAGGTAGCCAGAGCATAGGGCGGCGCGGCCCCTGCCCTGGCCGCGCGGCCCTATGGTCTGGGCACCTCGGGCCGCCTCTTGACCTACCCTTCCGCCTACTTAAAGCCTCTGTGACGAAACCCCCAGTACCGAGAGCCACGATACGGAAAACCTTACTGAGACGCTGCCGCCGCCGATCCCATCTCGGGGGATCCAGGAGATCGCCTCCGGCACCCTGCCGGAGAGGGGAATCATCTCCCGGAGGACTCTACGCCGCCATGGTCGCCTCCGGTGTGATGTGTGAGTAGTCTACCCCTGGACTATGGGTCCATAGCAGTAGCTAGATGGTTGTCTTCTCCCCATTGTGCTATCATTGTCGGATCTTGTGAGCTGCCTAACATGATCAAGATCATCTATCCGTAATTCTATATGTTGCGTTTGTTGGGATCCGATGAATAGAGAATACTTGTTATGTTGATTATCAAAGTTATGCTTATGTGTTGTTTATGATCTTGCATGCTCTCCGTTACTAGTAGATGCTCCGGCCAAGTAGATGCTTGTAACTCCAAGAGGGAGTACTTATGCTCGATAGTGGGTTCATGCTCGCATTGACACCTGGGACAGATGGATGAAAGTTCTAAGGTTGTGTTGTGTCTGTTGCCACTAGGGATAAAACATTGATGCTATGTCTAAGGATGTAGTTGTTGATTACATTACGCACCATACTTAATGCAATTGTCCGTTGCTTTGCAACTTAATACTCGGAGGGGGTTCGGATGATAACCTCGAAGGTGGACTTTTTAGGCATAGATGCAGTTGGATGGCGGTCTATGTACTTTGTCGTAATGCCCAATTAAATCTCACTATACTCATCATGATATGTATGTGCATTGTCATGCTCTCTTTATTTGTCAATTGCCCAACTGTAATTTGTTCACCCAACATGCTCGTTCGTCTTATGGGAGAGACACCTCTAGTGAACTGTGGACCCCGGTCCAATTCTCTTTACTTGAAATACAATCTACCGCAATACTTGTTCTACTCGTTTTCTCGCAAACAATCATCTTCCACACAATACGGTTAACTCTTTGTTACAGCAAGCCGGTGAGATTGACAACCTCACTGTTTCGTTGGGGCAAAGTACTTTGGTTGTGTTGTGCAGGTTCCACGTTGGCGCCGGAATCCCTGGTGTTGCGCCGCACTACATCCCGCCGCCATCAACCTTCAACGTGCTTCTTGACTCCTCCTGGTTCGATAAACCTTGGTTTCTTTCTGAGGGAAAACTTGCTCGCTGTGCGCATCATACCTTCCTCTTGGGGTTGCCCAACGAACGTGTGAAATACACGCCATCAAGCATATTTTCTGGCGCCGTTGCCGGGGAGTTCAAGACACGCTGCAAGGGGAGTCTCCACTTCTCAATCTCTTTACTTTGTTTTTGTCTTGCTTAGTTTTATTTACTACTTTGTTTGCTGCACTAAATCAAAATACAAAAAAATTAGTTGCTAGTTTTACTTTACTTGCTATCTTGTTAGCTATATCAAAAACACAAAAAAATTAGTTAGTTGTTTTACTTTACTTAATATCATGCATGTTTTTATTTCACTAGTTAAGCATAATGGAAAACAACAAAAATATGAGAGATCTTTATGAACTTTATCTTGAATTAGGACATGATGTGTTTGAAGAGAGAATTAAAAAACCCATGGAACTTTATATGCATGCTAATGGGAATGTTATTACTATGGATGCTTTGAACACCATTATTGCTAATGCTATGGAAAATTCTAAGCTTGGGGAAGCTGGCTCTGATGAGCATGATCTTTTTAGTCCCCCAAGCATTGAGGAGAAAATTTTCTTTTATGATTACAATATGCCTCCTATATATGATGATAGCCACTTTGTTGAATTTGCTCCCACTACAACTAATAAAATTGATTATGCTTATGTGGAGAGTAATAATCTTATGCATGAGAATCATGATAAGAATGCTTTATGTGACATCTACATTGTTGAGTTTGCTCATGATGCTACTGAAAATTATTATGAGAGAGGAAAATATGGTTGTAGAAATTTTCATGTTATTAAAACACCTCTCTATGCGCTGAAATTTTTGAAGCTACACTTGTTTTATCTTCCTATGCTTGTTACTTTGCTCTTCATGAACTTGTTTATTTACAAGATTCCTATGCATAGGAAGCATTTTAGACTTAAATGTGTTTTGAATTTGCCTCTTGATGCTCTCTTTTGCTTCAAATACTATTTCTTGCGAGTGCATCATTAAAACTGCTGAGCCCATCTTAATGGCTATAAAGAAAGAACTTCTTGGGAGATAACCCATGTGTTTATTTTACTACAGTACTTTGTTTTATATTTGTGTCTTGGAAGTTGTTTACTACTGTAGCAACCTCTCCTTATCTTAGTTTTGTGTTTTGTTGTGCCAAGTTAAGCCGTTGATAGAAAAGTAAGTACTAGATTTGGATTACTGCACAGTTCCAGATTTCTTTGCTGTCACGAATCTGGGGCTACCTCCCTGTAGGTAACTCAGAAAATTAAGCCAATTTACGTGTGTGATCCTCAGATATGTACGCAACTTTCATTCAATTTGAGCATTTTCATTTGAGCAAGTCTGGTGCCATTTTAAAATTCGTCAATACGAACTGTTCTGTTTTGACAGATTCTGCCTTTTATTTCGCATTGCCTCTTTCGCTATGTTGGATGAATTTCTTTGATCCACTAATGTCCAGTAGCATTATGCAATGTCCAGAAGTGTTAAGAATGATTGTGTCACCTCTGAATATGTTAATTTATATTGTGCACTAACCCTCTAATGAGTTGTTTCGAGTTTGGTGTGGAGGAAGTTTTCAAGGATCAAGAGAGGAGTATGATGCAACATGATCAAGGAGAGTGAAAGCTCTAAGCTTGGGGATGCACCCGGTGGTTCACCCCTACATATATCAAGAAGACTCAAGCGTCTAAGCTTGGGGATGCCCAAGGCATCCCCTTCTTCATCGACAACATTATCAGGTTCCTCCCCTGAAACTATATTTTTATTCCATCACATCTTATGTGCTTTTTCTTGGAGCGTCGGTTTGTTTTTGTTTTTGTTTTGTTTGAATAAAATGGATCCTAGCATTCACTTTATGGGAGAGATACACGCTCCGCTGTAGCATATGGACAAGTATGTCCTTGGTTTCTACTCATAGTATTCATGGCGAAGTTTCTCCTTCGTTAAATTGTTATATGGTTGGAATTGGAAAATGATACATGTAGTAATTGCTATAAATGTTTTGGGTAATGTGATACTTGGCAATTGTTGTGCTCATGTTTAAGCTCTTGCATCATATACTTTGCACCCATTAATGAAGAAATACATAGAGCATGCTAAAATATTGGTTTGCATATTTGGTTTCTCTAAGGTCTAGATAATTTCTAGTATTGAGTTTGAACAACAAGGAAGATGGTGTAGAGTCTTATAATGTTTTCAATATGTCTTTTATGTGAGTTTTGCTGCACCAGTTCATCCTTGTGTTTGTTTCAAATAAGCCTTGCTAGCCTAAACCATTGTATCGAGAGGGAATACTTCTCATGCATCCAAAATACTTGAGCCAACCACTATGCCATTTGTGTCCACCATACCTACCTACTACATGGTATTTTTAGCCATTCCAAAGTATATTGCTTGAGTGCTACCTTTAAAATTCCATCATTCACCTTTACAATATATAGCTCATGGGACAAATAGCTTAAAAACTATTGTGGTATTGAATATGTAATTATGCACTTTATCTCTTATTAAGTTGCTTGTTGCGCGATAACCATGTTTACTGGGGAACGCCATCAACTTTTCATTGTTGAATTTCATGTGAGTTGCTATGCATGTTCGTCTTGTCTGAAGTAAGAGAGATCTACCACCATATGGGTTAAGCATGCATATGTTAGAGAAGAACATCGGGCCGCTAACTAAAGCCATGTTTCATGGTGGAAGTTTCAGTTTTGGACATATATCCTCAAATCTCTAATGAGAAAATTATTAATTGTTGTTACATGCTTATGCATAAAAGAGGAGTCCATTATCTGTTGTCTATGTTGTCCCGGTATGGATGTCTAAGTTGAAGAATAATCAATAGCGAGAAATCCAATGCGAGCTTTCTCCTTAGACCTTTGTACAGGCGGCATAGAGGTACCCCTTTGTGACACTTGGTAAAAACAATGCATGTGATGATCCAGGTAGTCCAAGCTAATTAGGACAAGGTGCGAGCACTATTAGTAAATTATGCATGAGACTTGCAACTTATAAGATATAACTTACATGATGCATATGCTTTATTACTACCGTTGACAAAATTGTTTCATGTTTTCAAAATCAAAGCTCTAGCACAAATATAGCAATCGATGCTTTTCCTCTATGAGGACCATTCTTTTACTTTTAATGTTGAGTCAGTTCACCTATTTCTCTCCACCTCAAGAAGCAAACACTTGTGTGAACTATGCATTGATTCCTACATACTTGCTTATTGCACTTATTATATTACTCTATGTTGACAATATCCATGAGATATACATGTTACAAGTTGAAAGCAACCGCTGAAACTTAATCTTCTTTTGTGTTGCTTCAATGCCTTTACTTTGAATTATTGCTTTATGAGTTAACTCTTATGCAAGACTTATTGATGCTTGTCTTGAAGTGCTATTCATGAAAAGTCTTTGCTATATGATTCACTTGTTTACTCATGTCATACACATTGTTTTGATCGCTGCATTCACTACATATGCTTTACAAATAGTATGATCAAGATTATGATGGCATGTCACTCCGGAAATTATCCGTGTTATCGTTTTACCTGCTCGGGACGAGCGAGAACTAAGCTTAGGGGATGCTGATACGTCTCCAACGTATCGATAATTTCTTGTGTTCCATGCCACATTATTGATGTTATCTACATGTTTTATGCACACTTTATATCATATTCGTGCATTTTCTGGAACTAACCTATTAACAAGATGCCGAAGTGCCGACTTCATTGTTCTGCTGTTTTTGGTTTCAGAAATCCTAGTAACGAAATATTCTCGGAATTGGACGAAATCAGAGCCCAGGGGCCTATTTTTCCACGAAGCTTCCAGAAGTCCGAAGACGAAACGAAGAGGGGCCACGAGGCAGCCAGAGCATAGGGCGGCGCGGCCCCTGCCCTGGCCGCGCGGCCCTATGGTCTGGGCACCTCGGGCCGCCTCTTGACCTACCCTTCCGCCTACTTAAAGCCTCCGTGACGAAACCCCCAGTACCGAGAACCACGATACGGAAAACCTTACTGAGACGCCGCCGCCGCCGATCCCATCTCGGGGGATCCAGGAGATCGCCTCCGGCACCCTGCCGGAGAGGGGAATCATCTCCCGGAGGACTCTACGCCGCCATGGTCGCCTCCGGTGTGATGTGTGAGTAGTCTACCCCTGGACTATGGGTCCATAGCAGTAGCTAGATGGTTGTCTTCTCCCCATTGTGCTATCATTGTCGGATCTTGTGAGCTGCCTAACATGATCAAGATCATCTATCCGTAATTCTATATGTTGCGTTTGTTGGGATCCGATGAATAGAGAATACTTGTTATGTTGATTATCAAAGTTATGCTTATGTGTTGTTTATGATCTTGCATGCTCTCCGTTACTAGTAGATGCTCTGGCCAAGTAGATGCTTGTAACTCCAAGAGGGAGTACTTATGCTCGATAGTGGGTTCATGCCCGCATTGACACCGGGACGATGATGAGAAAGTTCTAAGGTTGTGTTGTGCTGTTGCCACTAGGGATAAAACATTGATGCTATGTCTAAGGATGTAGTTGTTGATTACATTACGCACCATACTTAATGCAATTGTACTGTTGCTTTGCAACTTAATACTGGAGGGGTTCGGATGATAACCTGAAGGTGGACTTTTTAGGCATAGATGCGGTTGGATGGCGGTCTATGTACTTTGTCGTAATGCCCAATTAAATCTCACTATACTCATCATGATATGTATGTGCATTGTCATGCTCTCTTTATTTGTCAATTGCCCAACTGTAATTTGTTCACCCAACATGCTTGTTCGTCTTATGGGAGAGACACCTCTAGTGAACTGTGGACCCCGGTCCAATTCTCTTTACTGAAATACAATCTACTTGCAATACTTGTTCTACTTGTTTTCACGCAAACAATCATCTTCCACACAATACGGTTAACTCTTTGTTACAGCAAGCCGGTGAGATTGACAACCTCACTGTTTCGTTGGGGCAAAGTACTTTGGTTGTGTTGTGCAGGTTCCACGTTGGCGCCGGAATCCCTGGTGTTGCGCCGCACTACATCCCGCCGCCATCAACCTTCAACGTGCTTCTTGACTCCTCCTGGTTCGATAAACCTTGGTTTCTTTCTGAGGGAAAACTTGCTGTTGTGCGCATCATACCTTCCTCTTGGGGTTGCCCAACGAACGTGTGAAATACACGCCATCAGTTGTCAATCTCACCGGCTTGCTGTAATAAAGGATTAGATGTATAGTGTTGATGATGATTGTTTGCAGAAAACAGTAGAACAAGTATTGCAGTAGATTGTATTCGATTAAAAGAATGGACCGGGGTCCACAGTTCACTAGAGGCGTCTCTCCGATAAGAATAAGCATGTTGGGTGAACAAATTACAGTTTGGGCAATTGACAAATAAAGAGGGCATGACCATGCACATACATGATATGATGAGTATAGTGAGATTTAATTGGGCATTACGACAAAGTACATAGACCGCTATCCAGCATGCATCTATGCCTAAAAAGTCCACCTTCGAGTTATCATCCGAACCCCTTCCGATATTAAGTTGCAAACAACAGACAATTGCATTAAGTATGGTGTGTAATGTAATCAACAACTACATCCTTAGACATAGCATCGATGTTTTATCCCTAGTGGCAACAGCACATCCACAACCTTAGAACTTTCCATCACCTGTCCCAGATTTAATGGAGGCATGAACCCACTATCGAGCATAAATACTCCCTCTTGGAGTTACTAGCAAAAACTTGGCCGAGCCTCTACTAATAACGGAGAGCATGCAAGATCATAAACAACACATAGATAATAGATTGATAATCAACATAACATAGTATTCTCTATTCATCGGATCCCAACAAACACAACATGTAGCATTACAGATAGATGATCTTGATCATGTTAGGCAGCTCACAAGATCCAACAATGAAGCACAATTAGGAGAAGACGACCATCTAGCTACTGCTATGGACCCATAGTCCAGGGGTGAACTACTCACTCATCACTCTGGAGGCGACCATGGCGGTGAAGAGTCCTCCGGGAGATGATTCCCCTCTCCGGCAGGGTGCCGGAGGCGATCTCCTGAATCCCCCGAGATGGGATTGGCGGCGACGGCATCTCTGGAAGGTTTTCCGTATCGTGGCTCTCGGTACTGGGGGTTTCGCGACGAAGACCTTAAGTAGGCGGAAGGGCAGGTCAGGAGGCGTCACGGGGGCCCCACACGCTAGGGCCGCGCGGGCCCCCCTGGGTCGCGCCTCCCTACTGTGGCGGCGCCCCGTGGCCCCACTTCGTCTCTCCCTCGGACTTCTGGAAGCTTCGTGGCAAAATAGGCCCTGGGCGTTGATTTCGTCCAATTCCGAGAATATTTCCTTACTAGGATTTCTGAAACCAAAAACAGCAGAAAACAACGAATCGGCTCTTCGGCATCTCGTTAATAGATTAGTGCCGTAAAATGCATAAATATGACATAAAGTATGCATAAAACATGTAGATATCATCAATAATGTGGCATGGAACATAAGAAATTATCGATACGTCGGAGACGTATCATTACACCATTTAACCAATTTCCAAACAGATTAGACATGTTAGCAGGAGGTGGAATATTGAAGGTCATGTGAACAATACGCCAAAGGATCTTTGTAAACGGACAAGTAAAAAATAAATGTTGAATTGTCTCATCTTGATCACAAAACAACATTTAGAAAACCCCTGCCAATCACGCTTCTTGAGATTATCTTTTGTAAGAATGACCCTCTTGAGAAGGAACCACATAAAAATTTTGATTTTTAGTGGAACCTTGATTCTCCAAATATACTTCTTGAAATCACCAACATGGCCATGAAGTAAATCCAGGTACATAGATTTAACCGAAAATTGACCTGATGTTGTGAGATTCCAATGAAAAACATCATCATTCTCTGAGAGCTGAACTCCCATAAGACGAACAACAAGGTGACCCCATCTATCCCTCCTATTACCCGAGAGTGCCCACCTAAAACCTATGTTTATGGGGGTCGCATTCCAAACCCGAGCTACCGAAACATTAGTCTGATTGACAATGCAATACAAAGACGGATATTGCTTGCAAAGAGGTCTATCCCCAAGCCAAGCGTCCTCCCAAAATCTAGTATTCTAACCATTCCCTACCTCCATCGACCCTCTCATGAAGAAATCATCTTTCACACCCTTTCCAGAACGGTGAGTCTGATGGTTTCGCAATAACTTGAGGTAAAGTTTTATCTTTTAGATACTTATTCTGCAGTAATTCTTGCCAAACACCTTGCTCATTTATAAGTTTAAATAGCCATTTGCTAAGGAGGCTCTTGTTCTTTAACTCGAGCACCTCCACGCCCAAACCCCTGGTCCTTTGGCCTACATATAATCTCCCATTTTGTCAATCTATATTTTCTCTTATGCCCATCACTTTGCCAAAAAAAACTAGATCGAAAGAAGTCTAATCTTTTCCTAACCCCAACCGGAATTTCAAGAAAAGACAGCATAAACATCGGTAGACTCGTGAGTACAGAATTAGTAAGTGTTAATCGATCTCCGTAAGAGAGCATCTTGCCCGCCCAACAACTGAGTTTTTTTCTCAAAACAATCCTCTACAGGTTTCCACTCCCCATTTCTTAACTTTCGAAAACGGATTGGAATTCCCAAATATCTGAATGGCAGAGACCCAATGTCGCACCCAAATAAAGTCTTATAGTCTGATTCCATATCTTTGGCCTTCCCAAAATAAAAAATCTCACTCTTGTGAAAATTTATTTTGAGACTGGATAGCTGCTCAAAAAGACATAGAATTAGTTTCATATTAATGGCTTTGTCTAAATCGTGCTCCATAAAGAGAATTGTGTCATCGGCGTACTGTAGAATAGAAATTCCACCATCAACTAGATGAGGAATAAGCCCACTAACCTGACCATCGCTCTTCGCTCTCTCAATCATAATAGCGAGCATATCGGCGACTATATTAAAAAGAATAGGAGATAAAGGGTCTCCCTGTCGCAGGCCCTTCTTGATCTGAAAACAATGACCTATGTCATCATTCACCCTAATATCAACACTCCCCTTCTCAATATATCGTTGAACCCATTGACAACAAGTAGGATCGAAACCCTTCATACGCATAGTTTGCTGTAAAAATTCCCAATTAACTTTATCATAAGCCTTTTTTAATCAATTTTAAAAAGTACCCCATCCAATTTATTTCTATGAAGTTCATGAATGGCCTCATGGAGAATTATCACCCCTTCTAAAATATGTCTACCTGGCACAAAAGCAGTTTGTGTTGGCTGTACAACACTCTCTGCGATACTCGTCACGCGGTTTGTCCCAACTTTAGTGAACACTTTAAAGCTAACGTTGAGGAGGCATATTGGACGATATTGCTGGATTTGAGTGGCATTGTCTTTCTTAGGCAAGAGAATAATCGTCCCAAAATTTAAGTGGAACAATGGTAGCTCATCATTTTGAAAAGCAATAAACATCGCCATGAGGTCAACTTTAATCACATCCCAGAAGTGTTGATAGAATTCAGATGGAAATCCATCGGGACCGGGTGGGCTTTATTCTTTTCCACTTGCAAACTAGCCTCAAAAACCTCCTTTTCAGAAAACGCAACAGCTAAAATACTATTTTCTTCCGCAGAGATCTGAGGAATATCTTGTGTCATAGACTCATCTATAACACAAGTATTCGGAATAGAACGCCCGAAAAGAGATTTATAATAATCCGAAATATAGTTTTTAATATTCTCTTGGCCTATAATCATTCCCTCGTCTTGCTCAAGTTGGAAAATTTTGTTTCTTCTATGCTTCCCATTAGCGACTAGATGAAAATATTTGGTATTCTCCCCTCCTTCCTGGACATGCTTAACTTTAGCACGTTGAGCCCATTTAGATTCCTCATCCCGACGGAGTTTGGCGATAGCGTCCTGAGCACTACGCAAGGCCCGTCGCTCATCCTCATCAAGAGGAGGAGATTCAGCTTTACAATCAAAAAAAATCGATGATGCTAAGAAGGTGCTCTTTTTCGGCCTTATAGGACCCACAAAGGTTTTTCACCCATCCCCTCAAAAACTGCATGAGATGCCTAATCTTATTTTGTCTCCTAATCTTATTTTTCCTAATCTTGTTGTTTTGCATCCAGGAAGGAAAGACGTTCACATCCTGTTGTGGAGTCAATAATTTGATCGATCCTTGGGAGGGGAAAGTGATCCTTTGGATAGTGTTTGTTGAGACACGTAAAGTCGACACACATGCGAAGGACTTTAGTGTTTTTCTTCGGAACCAACACTGGGTTTGCTACCCACGTGGCCTATGTATGCAGCTCCTTGATGAAACCAGCTTCTCTCAGTCGATCAATCTCTGACAGCATAGCTTTGCGGTTTGGCTTCGAAAAACGCCGCAAAGGTTGTATGATTGGTCTCGCTATTGGATCCAAGTTTAGGTGGTGCTCGGCAAGTTCCCTGGGTACTCCTGGCATGTCAGCTGGACACCATGCGAAGATTTTCCAGTGCTCACAGAGGAACTCGACGAGCGCGCTTTCCTATGCGAGGTCCATGTCTGTCGCGATGGACGTCGTCTTCTTCGGATCTGTCGGGTGAATCTGCACCTCCTTGGATTTTTTCGCAGTATTAAAGGTTGATTCTTTGTTAGGCCTTCCTACATCTGGCAGCACATCATAATCAGTCGTGAGCCTTGACGCCATGTATTCTGCTTGCATCCCGAAGGTTTCTGATAGTCGATGAAAATCCTTGTCACATTTATCGGCTAACGCGAAGCTTCCTTTGACTGTGATTGGTCCCTTAGGTCCAAGCATCCTCCATAACAAGTATGTGTAATGTGGTACCGCCATAAACCTGGCATATGCTGGTCGTCCCAACAAGGCGTGATACTATGACGGGAAATCCATGACTTCAAACTCCAGTCTTTCTATCCTGTAGTTCTCTCGGGTCCCAAACTGAACATCGAGATTGATCTTCCCCAATGGATAACTCGGCTTCTCTGGCGTGATGCCATGAAAACGTGTGTCGGTTGGTTTCAGATTTGCTAGAGATATGTTCATCTTCCTTAGTGTATATGCGTACATAAGGTTTAGACTGCTGCCTCCATCTATGAATACTCGAGATACGTCAAACCCTGCGATTACTGCTGGTAAGATAAGTGCTGACTACCCTGGTCGAGGAACTTGCTGTGGATGATCAGCTATTGTGAAGCCAATGTCTTGCCCTGCCAATTTAGGTACTCAATCGTTGGTGGAGTCATCTTCTCTGCCATGAACACTTGTCGCGAGATTACTTTCTGAGTTCTATTGGATGGTCCGCCTTTCTGAATCATCGAGACGGCTTCGTTGGAATTGGGATCAACGTAAGGTGGTGGTTGAGGTGCTGCCGCTATTCTGAGCTGGTGTCGATTTTCGTCTGTAATTGCGGGAGGAGGTGGCAAGTGGATCTCACTCCTGGGCCCTTGAGAGTTTCTATTTGTCGCCTGAGCATTGGCTTGCCCTGCATACCTTAGCATTGCCTAAAAATTTCGACAGTCCTTCTGCAGGTGTCCTGACTGTCTCTTCACATTGCTGTCGAGATAGAAGTGCATCCGACACGGCCCGTTCATCATATCCTCGGGAGACACGAAAGGTCTCTGGAACCTTGGCCCACTATTTTGCCTGTTATTTCGGGAGTCATCTCTATTGTCGCCTCGCTGCTCGTTGCTCCTTTGATAGTCATCTCTATTGCTTCCTCCTGCGCTTGCTCGAAATCCAGCTGAGATTTGGCCAGGAGCATCGTAATTCGAGAATTGCCGAGAAAATCGACGTCTATTTTGATAATTTCGACCACGGTCCTCCTCTGGTGACCTATGCCGTTTGTTGTGAACAGCATCTTCTCCATCTGCCCACCTGTTTGCTATCTCCATCAATGTTGATACTGTCTTTGGGTTGGTTCTCCCCAAGTCCTCGACAAAATCTCCTCGTCGGATTCCTGCGACAAACGCATCTATCGCTCTCTCGTCAGATATATTCTCTGCCGAGGTTTTAATGATATTCCACCTTTGGATATACTTTCTCATTGATTCATCCTGCTTTTGTCGATACGCTCTCAGCTCTTCTAACGATGCAGGTTTCTTACAGGTAGATCGAAAGTTCTTGTAGCGACCCAGAAAAATCCCCATATTAGATTTGCTTGTTCTTTTATTTTTTTGCATCATGCATCATATCATTCATGTTTTATCTAATAAAATAAAATTATTTTATAAACTCTAGCTATTTTTCCCCTTCTCATATGGTTTCTATAATAAACCTCCCTTGTCCCTTTTTTTCTATTTCAACAAAACCCTAACCTCTATTCTGGGCCCTCCTCTCTGTTCAAGCCCATTTTTTCCCATCTCTTCTATCCACCTCAGCAGCCCGGTGGCCCAACTTCTTTCCCTCCCGGCGGCCCATTCCTTCTCCTTTGGCCCAATCCCCTTTCTTTCCACCTCCGGTCCGATACCCCTTCGCAGTACTCTCCTTCCCCTTCACATCGAGAGAGCACGAGACGCTCGTGCTCATCCCTCCCGTCGCTCTCGACGCCCGTTCACACCTCCTCCTTCCCGCGTGAGCCTCCCCTTTCCCTCCGCTTTATTCCTGGACCACACCATCCTCTTTCTTATCCTCTCAACCACCCATTATCCTTCGCTACGTTTCCCCCTCTGCTTTCTTCTCCCTCACGAAAAGAAACAGAGACAAAGAGCTACCAAGCGCACAACCATATACCACCATGGCGCCGCCTCTCCAGGCCGTCCCTCGGCGAGCTGAAGCCACCCGCGGATCCGCATCGTCGTCCTCGTCATCCCCTCCAAAGGAATCGAGCGAGGAGCCACCCTATGGAGCGCAAGGTCGCCAACTCTCCTCGCCGGCCGCCACACTCGGCGATGTTTACGGCCACCACCGACATTCCCCGTTCCTCCGACCTCTTCTACACGTTCTAGGTGATCTACCGCATCTCCCCGACCCCTTCCCTGTCACCCTCCTCGCTCTGGTTTGTTCACCCCGACGGTGACCTCCATTTTTCTCCGCAGCAGCTCGTCGCCGACGATGCTCCAGTGCTTCCCCGGCTTGAACTCCATCAGATCTCGCATCCCCGCGAAGCTCCGCATCGAACGCGACCCCTCCAACGTCCTGGTTTGGCCGGAGTGGCTAGATCCATGTCCGACCTGCTCCTCCGCCATGGATGCAGTGCACAAGGTCGTCCTCACCTTTTGTCTATTCTTTGTGACGTGTACAGTAACTCGACAAGAACTGCAGTGTACTGTAGTGGTCCGTTCCTTGCTAATATGTCAATTGGTTTTATGTTCAATTCCCAGTGAAGGCAAATTAATCCCTCCCCAATCTTTTTCTCGCTCCCGGATCCGCTTTTGGGCCTCGATCCGTGTTCCTCCCGGTGCAGCCCATCGCGCGCGCGGCCTGAAGCTAACCGTCGCCGCTCGCAGGCCAGAACTGGGCTGGCCCACGCGCGCCAGACCTTTCCTCCCACCGGCCAGGTAGCAGGCCAACTCTCAGATCCAGCCCAGTCCCTTTTTGCCTTTTTATTTGTTTTACAAATTTGTCCATTTCATATCTTTCAAACTATAACTCCAAATAAAAAGTGTTATATATGAAAATTGATCAGAAAAATATGAAGAACATGAATATGCCATCTATATGCCTGTTTGCATCTCGCATCATGTCGCGACGTGGTAGTTATGCATGATCACCTAACATATATGCGGAGTATTTCGGATATCCACTTAAGGTTTCCCCGCTCCGTTTAATATTGAAGTAGCTCACCCCTGCCATGTTGTGCCATACTAATCAACCTTTAACTTTGTCGGTAGAAATGCAACTCAAACCTAATAATTGTTTGACCGGGGTTTCGATCCCGCTTAAATTGGATAAGTGCATTGCATCATTGTTGCCATGTCATGCATATCCTCTTGATCATGCTGGATCTTGTTTATCCGTAGTAGTAAGAGTTGCATACGTTGTGTGTGTTCCAGCATTTGCTTCTTCCCGGATAGGATCACAAAGTGGTGTGGTGAGATACGACAAGTTCTCCGGATGTCCCTCGGCAAGCTTTAACAGGCAAGCATTTCCCCTATACTCCTGCCCCTGCAGAAGTCGCTCACCTATTTTATTTTGCCTTCTCCCTTATGCTATCCTTGAGTTGCGTTCTTGTCACGTGTCCCTTCCACTTGTTACCTCAAACAGCCTATATTGCCTCCACCAACCACCTACAGCTATTGTTTGGTTATCGGGTCTGCCTTGCGAGTCGTAGTGCATGCTAGTGCTGTTTTATCTCGTTACCGTTTTTGCTATCTTATCGGGTTATCTGTTTGGAGATCATGACACATGGTTTATGGATATATCTGTTGAGGGTATCATGGTTACTTGTTAATAGTTGTTAGCGGAGGCATCGGTGGGTCAGCTGATCGTTTTGTGACGGCTCACTTGTGTTTCTTTAAAGCTTAGGACCCCGAGTTCTTGTTATCTGTTCCGAGACTGAGCGCTCTAACCACACGTGGGTATGTTTCTGGGTCTCCCCTCGACCACTGCCGGAATCTACAGCTTTGTCCAGTGGCCACAACTAGTTTATATGTTTTACCATTTGTTGTTGCGTGCATGCCAGCTTGTTACTTATTTACTTTGGGAAGCCCCTGGGTGCCTTGTATCCCTTGTTTCTGGTATGCACGTATAGGTCGTGGAGCCTCTGCGAAGTGGTTTATCGCCCCAGTGTGTGTTTAAACCACCTAGCACGTTGACACACATAGCTAAGTCCGCTTCGGAGATACGGCCGGACTTCGATACGGGTTCAACTTGGTTAGGTGGCTTCCTGGACATTGTTGTCGTGAAGGAGAGTGCGAGTCGTGATATCCACCTGTCGCAAGTGGGTCGATCGTGCGTGTGGGCACATTTGGGCACCCCTGCAGGGTTAAATCTTATCGATAAGCCATGTCCGCGGTTATGGACGACTTGGAGCTGTATGACTCGACCATAGACAACTTACACCTGTTGTTTATTAATAATAACTTGCGTAGTAAGTTAGTACAACTTCAACAATAAATGATTAAAACTTGTTAATCGTGTGAGTGCCCTTGTAAGTACTTCCTTTCGAGGGGGGAACGCATCGGTTGTGTTATGTTTGCAGAGTATAGAATTGTTAGTTACGCTCTCTCACCTTCTCTTATAGACGACTGTTGTAGAGTGTCTCTATAGGTTTTTAGTGCTTGCGCGCTGCCGCTTAACTCCACCATATTGCCTATGATGTTCCTCTTGCGTCCTCTAAGTCCCCTGCATGCCTCAAGTACAAAGGATGACTGGTTGACGAATGCTTATACGTCTTGAAGTCTTGTTAAGTACGAACCCGTACTTATTGCTGCTTCTACGGGATATAACCGGGCAGGTATGAAGATCGGTACGATGAAGACGACGCTAGCAAGGTTACCCTTCCGGCTTGGCCTGGGCAGGGTTATGGACGCCATCGTTTATCTTCAGGACTCTTAGTCCAAATTTGTATCTTGTCCGTACTCGGATGTATTTGATCTTTTGTATGATTTGGATCTTTGTATGTATCTACTTGTATCTTGACTCGTTGGAGTTGTTGTTGTAATATATCTGTATCTTGTGGGCTCTATTGTAATCCTGTTGTAATGTTACCTCTCGTGATTGATTCCACCCGCATCGCGTGCATGCTTCGGCGTGTACGAGGCGCTTGGTGGTGCGTCTCCTAAAATCGATATCGTGCGGATTTCGGCGGATTCGCTGGGATCCTCATGGTACCGGTTTTGGGGCGTCACAAGTTGGTATCAGAGCATCAGGTTGACGATACCCCACTAGTCCAGCCTGTAGGATAACCTTGCCAACGGTCGTTGAGTTTAGAGTGCCAAAACCTATTTTCGAAATTCGTTGGACAGATCTGATTAGCTCTGCATTTTTCTCCTTACCTCTATTCTTTCTCCTCTTACCTATGCGAGTTTTGAGTCTTCTCTCTTATCTGAGTTTTCCCGAGACTTAGGTTTCCACGTGGGTTGGACGATCTTTGCCTTAACCTAGTAGGTTCGATTTTCGAAGAATTCTGCCACAAATACATCATCATCAACGGAGCATCAACTCTTGTTAGTGGTGTCGAGAAGGTCAATACCTCGCCAGAAGAAGGTTCCACGCTGAGGTCGGGTGATTGTCAACATGGTACAAGAAGACTCGGTAGTTTAACCAACTCCCCCTTAGGTAGACGTGGAATCTCGGGGCGAGATTCCTTGTTAGTGGTGTCGATTGTAGCGACCCAGAAAAATCCCCATATTAGATTTGCTTGTTCTTTTATTTTTTTTGCATCATGCATCATATCATCCATGTTTTATCTAATAAAATAAAATTATTTTATAAACTCTAGCTATTTTCCCCCTTCTCGTATGGTTTCTATAATAAACCTCCCTTGTCCCTTTTTTTCTATTTCAACAAAACCCTAACCTCTATCCTGGGCCCTCCTCTCTGTTCAAGCCCATTTTTTCCATCTCTTCTATCCACCTCAGCAGCCCGGTGGCCCAACTTCTTTCCCTCCCGGCGGCCCATTCCTTCTCCTTTGGCCCAATCCCTTTTCTTTCCACCTCCGGTCCGATACCCCTTTGCAGTACTCTCCTTCCCCTTCACATCGAGAGAGCACGAGACGCTCGTGCTCATCCCACCCGTCGCTCTCGACGCCCGTTCACACCTCCTCCTTCCCGCGTGAGCCTCCCCTTTCCCTCCGCTTTATTCCTGGACCACACCATCCTCTTTCTTAGAGCATGTCTAACAGGCCCCGTATTTTTTCGCCCCGTAAAACCCGAGTAGACGGCCCTGTATCCGGTTTTCACCGGCCGAAAACTCGGACGAGCTAGCAGAACCCGTATCCCCACCCTGTAAAACAGAATATTCTGTTTTACGGGGTGGGGATACGGGTTCTGCTAGCTCGTCCGAGTTTCCCGCCCCTCAAAACAGGGTTTTAGGCAGCAAATTTGCACAACAATTTCGCATCAAACATAGCACATCCAAAATATGTGATGCATAATTCATAGTTTTAACATCACAACGCGATCATACGCAATGTTCAAGCCACGGAAGTTCCCAAATGTGATCAACCATCAAGGGATCCATCGCCACCGGCGCCACCGCTCACCGGAGACTCACCTTGATCACGAGCTTGACGCGCAGCCTTCTTCCTCGCAATGATGTCCGCCTTGGTCTCGTTCCACCATGCCAGCTGATCCTCGTCCATGCCGTCAGTGCGCATCATCATGATTTCCCTCTCCTCGGCCAAGAGCTCCTTCATGGCCTTGGCTTCTTTGGCTGCGATCATCTTCATGTCAAGCTCGGCCTTCAACTTGGCATCTTCCCTCCTTGCTTGCATCTTGGCAAGCTTCACCTTACTCTTCTTGTCGGTGATGAGGAGCTTCGTCTCCAACGTCTTCATCGTCAATGCTTCCTTGGACTTCATGAGTTGATCCAACTTCTCCCGGAAGCTAGCTGCTTCAAGTTCTACCTTGACCCTCTCCTTGGCCTTCTTGTTGCCCTCGGGCTTGCCGGTGTTTCTCCCACTCATGTCCTCTGCTTCATCATCCATGGTGAGAAGTGCCTCCTTCTTGCACTTTGGCTCGTTGTCCCGCAACTTCCATTTAGGAAGATGTTGAAGGATGGAAAAGCAATGTTGAAATTGAAATTCCTTGTTCTTTGAGCCGGCCATGTCCTTGTACCGTTGTTGAGCATACTTGGGCTGCACAACAATAGTATGAGGAGATGTTTCCACATCATCAACACAATATGGATAGCTTGTGATGTTTCCACATCATCAACACAAGGAAAACTTACATAGTCCTCCGGCACGCATCCACTAGGAGGGTTGTCGGCCACTTGATCCATGGCAGCACTCCAACGAGAACAAGCCGGCTTGATGATGTTCCATCGGCCTTCAAGGGAGCGGTAGGATCTGTCCGCCATGCTCTTCGTGCGAGACTTCAGCTGGTGGTACTGATCCTCAATGCGCTGCCAATAGCGCTTGCCGCCTTGGTCCACTCCGGTGCACGCATCCATCCCCACCTTGCTCCAAGCACGGACCAAGATGGCGTCTTCGATCTCGCTGTAGTTCGTCGTGCGTGGCTTCGGCGTCGACGAAGAACCGGCGGCAGCCGGATCAACCTCAACCACCTCCACCTCCTCCTCGTCACCCTCATCCTCCTCCTCGTCATCAAAGTCTTCAACGTTGCACTCCCCATCGAATGCACCGATACCGGCGTCCAAATTCACCGCGAAATCGTTGAGCATGTCCAAGTAGGATGTTGTGGACTCAATGATACGTCTCCGACGTATCGATAATTTCTTATGTTCCATGCCACATTATTGATGATATCTACATGTTTTATGCACACTTTATGTCATATTCGTGCATTTTCTGGAACTAACCTATTAACAAGATGCCGAAGTGTCGATTGCTGTTTTCTGCTGTTTTTGGTTTCGTAAATCCTAGTAAAGAAATATTCTCGAATCGGACGAAATCAACGCCCAGGTTCCTATTTTGCCCGAAGCATCCGTAACACACGAGAACCGCCGAGAGGGGGCACGAGGGCCACCAAACCCTAGGCCGGCACGGCCAAGGGGGCCGCGCCCCTATAGTGTGGGCCCCTCGAAGTCCACCGACCTTGCCCTTCCGCCTATTTAAAGCCTCCGTCGCGAAAACCCCGATACGTTCGACGAAACCCACGAAACCTTCCCGAGCCGCCGCCATCGCGAAGCCAAGATCCGGGGACAGGAGTCTCCGTTCCGGCACGCCGCCGGGACGGGGAAGTGCCACCGGAAGGCTTCTCCATCGACACCGCTGCCATCTCCACCGCCATCTTCATCAACGCCTGCTGTCTCCCATGAGGAGGAGTAGTTCTCCATGGAGGCTCGGGGCTCGTACCGGTAGCTATGTGGTTCATCTCTCTCCCATGTACCTCAATACAATAATCTCATGAGCTGCTTTACATGATTGAGATTCATATGAGTTTTGTATCACTATTCATCTATGTGCTACTCTAGTGATGTTATTAAAGTAGTTTTATTCCTCCTGCACGGTGTAATGGTGACAGTGTGTGCATCCGTGTTAGTACTTGGCGTATGCTATTATCATGATCTCTTGTAGATTGTGAAGTTAACTATTGCTATGATGGTATTGATGTGATCTATTCCTCCTACATAGTGTGAAGGTGACAGTGTGCACGCTATGTTAGTACTTGGTTTAGTAGTATTGATCTTTCATGCACTCTAAGGTTATTTAAATATGAACATTGAATTGTGGAGCTTGTTAACTCCGGCATTGAGGGTTCGTGTAATCCTACGCAATGGTGTTCATCATCCAACAAGAGTGTAGAGTATGCATTTATCTATTCTGTTATGTGATCAATGTTGAGAGTGTCCACTAGTGAAAGTCTGATCCCTAGGCCTTGTTCCTAAATATCGCTATCGCCGCTTGTTTACTCGTTCTACTGCGTTACTACCGCTGCGTTACTACGCTTGTTTACTGTCCCGGGCAAAGCACTTTTCTCGGTGCCGTTGCTACTGCTCATACTTATTTATACCACCTGTATTTCACTATCTCTTCGCTGAACTAGTGCACCTATTAGGTGTGTTGGGGACACAAGAGACTTCTTGCTTTGTGGTTGCAGGGTTGCATGAGAGGGATATCTTTGACCTCTTCCTCCCTGAGTTCGATAAACCTTGGGTGATCCACTTAAGGGAAAACTTGCCGCTGTTCTACAAACCTCTGCTCTTGGAGGCCCAACACTGTCTACAGGAAAAGGAGGGGGCGTAGACATCAAGCTATTTTCTGGCGCCATTGCCGGGGAGGAAAGGTAAAAGGTACTCACACTCCGGATCTCGGCTACTAAGCTATTTTCCGGCGCCGTAAGTACTCGAAGCTATTTCCTTTAGATTCTGCAATTGCAACTTTTTGTTTCTTGTTTACACTAGTTAGGCATAATGGAAAACAACAAAAATATGAGAGATCTTTATGAACTTTATCTTGAATTAGGACATGATGTGTTTGAAGAGAAAATTAAAAAACCCATGGAACTTTATATGCATGCTAATGGGAATGTTATTGATATGAATGCTTTGAACACTATTGTTGCTAATGCTACGGAAAATTCTAAGCTTGGGGAGGCTGGTTTTGATAAGCATGATATTTTTAGTCCCCCAAGCATTGAGGAGAAAATTTACTTTGATGATACTTTACCTCCTATTTATGATGATTATAATGATATTGGTCTTTTAGTACCGCTTGTCATGGAGGATAAATTTGATTATGATTACAATATGCCTCCTACACTTGATGAGAATAATAATAATGATAGCTACTTTGTTGAATTTGCTCCCACTACAACTAATAAAATTGATTATGCTTATGTGGAGAGTAATAATTTTATGCATGAGACTCATGATAAGAATGCTTTATGTGATAGTTATATTGTTGAGTTTGCTCATGTTGCTACTGAAAGTTATTATGAGAGAGGAAAATATGGTTGTAGAAATTTTCATGTTACTAAAATGCCTCTCTATGTGCTTAAATTTTTGAAGCTACACTTGTTTTATCTTCCTATGCTTGTCGCTTTACTCTTCATGAACTTGTTTATTTACAAGATTCCTATGCATAGGAAGCATGTTAGACTTAAATGTGTTTTGAATTTTCCTCTTGATGCTCTCTTTTGCTTCAAATATTATTTCTTGCGAGTGCATCATTAAAACTCGCTGAGCCCATCTTAATGGCTATAAAGAAAGAACTTCTTGGGAGATAACCCATGTGTTATTTTGCTACAGTACTTTGTTTTTATTTTGTGTCTTGGAAGTTGTTTACTACTGTAGCAACCTCTCCTTATCTTAGTTTTGTGTTTTGTTGTGCCAAGTAAAGTCATTGATAGAAAAGTTCATACTAGATTTGGATTACTGCGCAGAAACAGATTTCTTTGCTGTCACGAATCTGGGCAAAATTCTCTGTAGGTAACTCATAAAATTATTCCAATTTACGTGAGTGATCCTCAGATATGTACGCAACTTTCATTCAATTTGAGCATTTTCATTTGAGCAAGTCTGGTGCCTCAATAAAATTCGTCTTTACGGACTGTTCTGTTTTGACAGATTCTGACTTTTATTTCGCATTGCCTCTTTTGCTATGTGGGATGGATTTCTTTGTTCCATTAACTTCCAGTAGCTTCGGGCAATGTCCAGAAGTATTAAGAATGATTGTGTCACCTCTGAACATGTGAATTTTTTTGATTATGCACTAACCATCTAATGAGTTTGTTTCGAGTTTGGTGTGAAGGAAGTTTTCAAGGGTCAAGAGAGGAGGATGATATACTACGATCAAGAAGAATGAAACGTCTAAGATTGGGGATGCCCCGGTGGTTCACCCCTGCATATATCAAGAAGACTCAAGCGTCTAAGCTTGGGGATGCCCAAGGCATCCCCTTCTTCATCGACAAATTATCAGGTTCCTCCCCTGAAACTATATTTTTATTCGGTCACATCTTATGTGCTTTGCTTGAAGCGTTTGTATGTTTCTTGTTTTTGTTTTTGTTTGAATAAATACTTGTGTGGGAGAGAGACACGCCCCGCTGGTTCATATGAACACATGTGTTCTTAGCTTTTAATGTTCATGGCGAAGGTTGAAACTGCTTCGTTAATTGTTATATGGTTGGAAACGGAAAATGCTACATGTAGTAATTGGTATGATGTCTTGAATAACTTGATACTTGGAAATTGTTGTGCTCTTGTTTAAGCTCTTGCATCATATACTTTGCACCTATTAGTGAAGAAATACATAGAGCTTGTTAAAATTTGGATTGCATGAGTGGTTTCTCTAGAGTCTAGATATTTTCTAGTGAGATGTTTGAACAACAAGGAAGACGATGTATAGTCTTATAATGCTTGTAATATGTCTTTTATGTAAGTTTTGATGTACTAGTTTATTGTCAACACCCGGATTTTTAAGTCTGAATGCCTATTATGTCATACATCGCAATCCCAGGAATATTGTTGTTGCGAGGCATAATAGTTAAGTATCACAGTCATCATTCATTACAAACCATAAGTCTTACAAATTGGAATCACATGATCCATATTACACGAATAGTTGATCTATTGATCAACGAACAAACACAAGTTCATAGTTCAACATAGCGGAAGCGTAAGATACAAGGACTCTCTAGTCCACAGGCCAACGCTTGACGTCGGAAGGCGCTTAGTTGTCGTAGGCGTCCTGCTGGTCATCTCCTTGGTCATCTTCATACTCTGGCCATTTGAATAGCCAGGGACAAAGCCGTGAGTACGTTGCGTACTCGCAAACTAATATTAAGGTAAGTGCTAGACATTTCTAGTATGGTTTGCTAAGCTCTAGTTTATTTGCATAAAGCTAGTTTTAGTTCACAAAGTTTGAGAAAAGCTTATTCAAGTGCTAACTAACTCAAGTGGGAACATTAGTGTCATTCCCACCATTCAAGTGGTGATTTCAATTCAATTCACCACAAGTCATTTCACCATCATCTTTTTCAACATCATTTTCAAAGATATGACATCGGAAACTGTATGGCCTTTCCAACCGTCCGTAACCGTGGACGCGGCTATTCGAATAGGTTTACACTCTGCAGAGGTTGCACACTTGTGCCACAACATTTGATTTCATCCGTCGGGATTACCCCGAATCATCGTAACACAGCACGCGGATCATCAACCATAACCTTTCACTTACAAATCCTAGTATGAGCACCTCTCCCCATGAGCTTGGCCTCCCGGTGAAGACAGACGATCAGCACTGGGAACTGCACGAGGCTTGGGCCGGACATTCACCTCATTTCGCATCATATCATATCATTTCTTTTGTTGTAGAGGCAGCTTTCGGCGTAACCCCGATGACGCTTGTTTAGAGGGAACCCATACTAAGACGCATAAACTTCCAGTTAAGCCCTACCCATAATCAGGTATTGTGGGGTACTTAATAATTGGAAAGGTATCGCATTCAAACCAACATCATTGTTTATCAAAAATCACCATCTTCTCTTGATCATATTCACCTTCAAAAATCATTCAATGGAATGCATCTTCATTCCAAGGTTTCAAAAATCCTTCAAATTCACATTGTTCCCATCTAGAGTAGTCAAGTTTTAATTCATTAGCACTAGCTCTAATTCATGAGGGGTGCTAACTTGCTTTGCTTGGAGAAGACTAACTCACTACTCTAGTAATCATCTTGTACTTTGACCAAAGTTAACTATAAAAGTAACTCATTTAGAAAACAAGTAAAGACTTGTAAAGTAAAAAACTTGGGATGGGTTCATATAAGAAAAGGGAAGAAACATGGTGCCTTGCCCCAAGGGGCTTTGCACTTTGCAAGAATATTAGCTTGCCTTGGTAGTTCTCAAACTGTTCCTCCTCCTCCTCTTGGTAGCAACCTTCTTCTTCGGCGTACTCTCCGGTGCTACCATCTAAATTTGAATACGAGTATAATTACTCACTAATTCAATGGCTATTCCATACATCACATATAACACACAAACTAGTCTATGCACACAAAATAAATTAACTAGGGTGCATGGGTTGTGGGGTTTAAAAAGAATTCACTTCTTTGTATTTCATATGTAAAATGCTAGTTTCCATAGGGTTCTTGAGAAATAATTTCCTCTCATTGAAATCTTCTTAAGATTTAATTTCTCAAACAATCATGGATGAACTCATATTGACCTAAGTCAAATGTTCATCATCATCATTTGTGAAAATGACTTAAATGAGGTGGATCACCTCATACTATTTAAATAACACTACATTTGATTTAAATCTCAAGTAATTCATATAAGAGAGTTTGGAACCAGGGGTCCAAACATCCCATGAATTCATGTGAGACAAGTTTAAATGAAGTATAAGACTTCAAAAAATTTAACTTTAATAGTTTTGGACAATATCAACTAGTTAAACTAGCCATATCATCCATTAATTAAACTAGGGCATGATCATGTAAAGTGACCCCACCATTTTATTGCATAAACAATTAGTGTAAGTCAAATGTGAGCTATTAGAGTTGGAATTAACTTAATATCTATTTTGGTTGATTTTTAAGAATTATTTGAATAGGGAAAAGTCCCTGTCTTGTTATTTTCATCACATTAATTCTACAAAGAATCTGGCCATGAGGCCAATGGCATTTTGTAGAGAATTTCAGTGGCTTTCCAACAACATAAAATTCACTAAATTTGGTTTAGCCAATTTGAAACTATTGAATTTCAAAGTTTGGGCAGTATTGAAATTCATTTGAATTAATTAAACTAAGTTTGAATTAAAAGGGCCGGCGGGAAACGAAACTGGGCCGAAATGGTTTGAAAAAGGGAAAACGGCCCAGCAACGCATCCAATGTGCGCGGGCCTGATGACAGGGGGGGCCACCCGTCAGTGGGCGTTTAAACCCGAAACGGTATGGGGACGTGTGGTGCGTTGGATTAGAACGGGATCGAACGGCGCCAGGGCATCGTCTTCTCCGGCGAGAGGCAGAGGGTCTGGCGGCGAGGGTAGGGGGTGGGAGAGCTCACCGCGGCTCCAGCAAGGTATGGCAGTGTGCGCGAGGTAGATGTGGACGACGGCGAAGCAGCTGGTGGCAGTGGCGGAGCTCGAGGTGGCCTGGATCAATGGCGATTGCTCCAGGGCTTCCGCGGCTCCGATCTTGCAATTGGCCTTGCTCCGGCGACGATCGAGGTGGCTAACGGTGCGAGGAGAAGTGGTGAAGGATGGGGAGTGAGGTGGTGTGCTCAGTTGCTTCCAGGGAACCTCCTATTTATAGAATCGAGAGAGGGTTGCAGGGCAGTGAGGTGGTCGACATGCTCGCGGCGTCTCCGGCGAGCGGTCGAGCTAGGCGAGGGCGCGGCAGTGCTCTACGTGTCCAGGCGATGCGTTTGGCGGCGACAACACGGTCGGGTGAGGCTTGGTTGGGTCGCATTGCTTCCACGACGGCCGCGGCGTTTATGGGAACAGGTCGTCGTCTCCGGCGCCGGTGGTCACGGGTTGGTGCTGGGCGAGTGTCTGGCGGGGCTGAGGTGTCACGGCGGTGCTCAACCTGTCGAGGGAGGGACCAGGGCGTGCTCGAGGTTGTGGCGCGGCGCGTGTCCAGGGCGCGCTCTCGTGCGACGTCCACGGCATGCTGGCCGCCATGGGCGCGCGCTGGTCTGGCCAGTGTCGAGCTCCTCCTCGACCGTGGCTTGTGCTAGGTGATGTAGAGGAGCGAGGTGGCGAGCTATGGCACGGTGGACAGGTTGGGGAAGGGAGGGAGAGAGGCGGAGGTGGTCGGGCTCGGGGACATGGCCGGCATGGCCATGCCCTAGTTGCTCTCCTCCTCTCCTTAGCCTCTCTATGTATCAATTATGGTTTAAGGGGACCAGGCAACCAAATGGGGTAGGTTAGGGTAGATGAGGTTGAGTAGATTCACTATTTGCAAATAGTGCAAATAGTGCCATATTTGGAAAATTGCAAATTTGTCCAAATTTGAATTAATTCAAAAGGTGAAAGTTTTTGAAATGTGAGTGTTGTTATTAGTTGTAATTGACCAGGGATGAGTAGAGGTGGTGGTGGAATTGTTGAATTCAAAGAATTGCAAAAATTGACAAGTGTGAGATTGTTCCACTTGTTAAAATGTTGCAACTTTGGATGAGCATAGCTAATGATCAAAGATGAATTTGGCATGGTGATCTTCATCAAAGTTGTTCACCTTGATGTTGACTTTGAAATGGTGCGAAGAGTTAGCAAGAATTGGTTTGGGAAAATTGAATGGCAAGGGCTCAAAGTGGTGATCAGACTATAAATTTCAGTTTTGACCATTATCATATGTGAGTGGGAATTGTGTTTGAATTTCATTTGAAATGTGAAACTTTGATTCCAAAATTTGTAATAAGTGTTTAATAACATTATTCAACTAATGGTGAAGACCAAATAGGTCTAGGGTCAAAATTTATAAAAATGCCATAGGGCATATGTGAGGGTTTTTAGGGTTTTGCATTTTATGGAATTTCTTCCTATTTGATTTATTTGGTTGGTGATCTTCAAATGATCACACTAGGGTTTTAGAGCATATCAAATACAAGTAAAAGCAATCATCATGGCATATCAAACAAATGCACAAGTCCTATGCATGGTACTATATGCAAATTAAAAAGTTTTTGTTGGTTTGAAATTTTGCTTTCCGGAATTCTCTAACTTTATTTTTATTGAAATTTGGGGTGTTACAAACCCTTCCCCTTACAAAAGATCTCGTCCTGAGATCGAAAAGAAAGTTAGGTACTAAAGAGATCTGGGTACTCCTTCTTCATGAAGTCTTCGCGTTCCCATGTGGCTTCATCCTCGGTATGATTGCTCCATTGGATCTTCAGAAACTTGATGCTTCGGGTGCGGGTGGTTCAGTAGGCTTCTTCTAGGATCCGAATCGGCACTTCGCGGTAAGTCAGATCCTTGTTGATATCCACCGATCGGTGATCGATGTTCTTGAACACTTCGGTCTTCTCCGGGACTTCAAGGCTAAGACCACAGCTGCAAGCTCGAGGTCATGGGTTGGGTAGTTCTGTTCATGTTGCTTGAGTTGTCTTGAAAGGTAGGATACAACCTTGCCTTCTTGCATAAGTACGCATCCAAGTCCAGTCTTGGAGGCGTCGCAATATACATCAAAGGGCTTTGCGATATCTGGCATGATCAGGATTGGGGCTGTTATCAGTCTACTCTTGAGTTGTTGAAAGCTCTCTTCGCATTTGTCGGTCCACTCAAACTTTCTGTCCTTTTTTAGCAGTTGGGTCATTGGTCGAGCGATGCTCGAAAAACCTTCTACGAATCTGCGGTAGTATCCAGCTAATCCAAGAAAAGCGCGGACCTCGGTTTGTGTGGTTGGGGCTTGCCATTCCATATCAGTTTTGATTTTGGCGGGATCTACGGCAATTCCTCCTGCGGACAAGATGTGTCCGAGGAATCCAACTTCTTCCAGCCAAAACTCGCACTTGCTAAACTTGGCATACAACTTGTGCTGTCTAAGGGTTTCTAGGACAATCTCCAAATGCTTGTTCATGTTCCTCTTCGGACTTGGAGTAGACGAGGATGTCGTCGATG
This sequence comes from Lolium rigidum, assembly GCF_022539505.1. Classification (NCBI taxonomy): domain Eukaryota; kingdom Viridiplantae; phylum Streptophyta; class Magnoliopsida; order Poales; family Poaceae; genus Lolium; species Lolium rigidum. The sequence continues at coordinate 79,911,151 of NC_061512.1, read as the reverse complement.
AACACAACGACAAACTTGTCCAAAAAGTTCATGAAGATCTTATTCATGAGATTCATGAAATAAGCGGGGGCATTGGTCAGTCCAAACGACATGACGTTGTACTCATACAACCCATATCTAGTGGTAAAGGCAGTTTTTGGAAAGTCGGTGGCTCGAATCTTTAGTTGGTGGTATCCAGTTCTAAGGTCAATCTTGGAGAAAACTCGGGATCCGGTGAGTTGGTCAAACAAGTCTTCGATCTTGGGTAGGGGGTATTTGTTTTTGATGGTGACATCGTTAAGCTTACGATAGTCCGTGCATAAACGATTTGCACCATCCTTCTTGTCGACAAACAAGACGGGGGATCTCCGAGGGGATGCACTTGGTCTAATCAAACCTTTGGCGAGCATGTCATCTATTTGCTTCTTCAGCTCCACAAGCTCGGCTTGCGTTCATGTCTGTAGGCTCTCTCGGGCTATGGGTCCGAGTTCCGGGATTAACTCGATGATAAACTCGATATCCCGATCCGGGGCATACCGGGTAGATCATCCGGAAACACATCGGGGTAGCGACAAACGACCCTGATTTGATCCGAGTTGGCTTGGATACCCTTTGGTTGCGATGTGAATTTTCTGGGTAGTTTCTCAGAGACGTGCTCAACTACTATACCGGTGCTGTTAGTCATGGTTATGGCTTTCTTGGCACAGTCTATCAATCCATTGTGTTTGGACATCCAGTCCATTCCTAGGACAACTTCCAAACCTTTGGTTCCAAGTATGATTAGATTTGCAAAGAAATCTACATCATGGATTTTGATTGGCACATTTTTGCAAAATTTTCTGGCTTTGGTGGTTGATCCGGGGATTTGGACTATCATAACATGCTTCAAACTGAGGGGTTGAATTTTACTTGTTGATGCAAAGTCTTCGGTGACAAAGGAATGAGATGCTCCGGAATCAAACAACACTCTAGCAGGGATGTGGTTGACGGAAAACATACCCGAGCACAACATCCGGTGCTTCCCGGGCTTCTTCGGCGTTCATGTGGTAGAGGCGGCCGTTGCGGTTGTTGGGGTTGTTGGGGGCGAACTTCTTGCCGGTGGAGACACGGCGTTGCTGCTGAGCAGGTGCAGCGGTGTTGCCGGCGAGCTTGGCAAGACGCTTAGGACACTCGTTGGAGTAGTGCCCCACTACACCACACTCATAACAAGTGATAGTGGTCTTGTCCTGCTTGTTCGCAACGGGGACGGCATTGCTTCCGGTTCTGGGAGCGGTGTTGGTGTTGGTGTTGTTGTTGTTAGGGGCTCGGGGTGGAGCGCGGTTGTAGTTGTTGTTGTTGTAGTTGTTGTTGTAGCCTCCTGGCTTGGAGTTTCCTCCACTCCGGTTCTGATAACCGGGGCGGGGGTTCTGCATCTGTGGTTTGTTGTTTCTCGGAGTGAAACCTCCGCTTGAGCTAGGGCGAAACTTCTGGGGGTGGCTTGATCCACTCTGATTGGCCATGCGGCGCTTGCGGTTCTCATTAGCTTGGTTTAACTTGCCCTCCATCTGGATGGCGGAGTCAACAAGGGCTTCGAGGTCGGCGAAGGGGATGTTGACGAGGACAGTCTGCATCTCATCATGCAGTCCGTTCAGGAATCTCTCCTTCCTCTTCTCAACGGTGTCGGTCTCATCAGGGGCATACCTTGACAAAGTGAGAAACTTGTCGCGGTATTCAACCACCGTCATGCGACCTTGTTTCAGCTCACGGAATTCATCCCTCATCTTCTTGATAAGACCCGGGGGTACATGGTACTTGCTGAACTTGAGTTTGAAATCCTCCCAAGTCATGAATTGACCCCCGTTCATGGCACGGGTGCTTGTCCACCAAGCGCGGGCTGGTCCAGCGAGATAGTGAGTGGCGAACAAAACCTTCTCGTTGGCTTCTACTCCGGCTACCTCAAGATTGTTCTCCATAGTCTGGAGCCAATCGTCGGCGTCGAGGGGCTCCTCGGTCTTGCTAAACACCGGAGGGTTGGTGTTTTGGAAGTTCTTGAGCTTGGATCCGGGGTGGTCATGATTTCCATGGCCTTGGTTGGCGATGTTACGCAAGGCGATGAGGTTGGCTTGGCGTTCGGCTCTTTCGGTTTCCCGGTCTGCAAGCATGGTTTGCAGAAGTTGCAGCATCGCGTCGTTGGTGCGGTTCGGAGGGGCCATCTGAAGATGTAGAAGATTATGAGATAAGAGGGAACATTCTATGGTTCATTTTGGTTAAGTTTGAAAACAATTTGAAAACTTGTAATCTTTTCATGACAAACCTAACATTCATTCATTCATGCAACACATAATACAAGCTACACACATACTCCAATGGTTTTAAGAACCATTCTCATGCTACGATACAAGGGACGGGATACAACTCACACCTACTATAAGTGAACTAGTGCAACTACTCCTCATCGTCGACATCGATCGGGACGTAGTCGTCGGGTCCTGCCTCCAGGAACTCGTAGTCCTCCTCCTCGGTGTTCTCGTCCTCCTCAAAGTCGTTGTCGTCGCTCGGAAGGCGTCTCCTCCCCGAATATCGATGCCTCCATCGTCATCCTCCAGCTGACGAATCCGATCCTCCTGGGCCTTGACAGTGGCCTCAAGTGACGCGATCCGGGCGCGAAGGCGACGAATCGTAGCGTCCTTCTTGGCACGCTGCTGGCGAAGGCTCTTGCGGTCGTTGTTGAGTAGCTTGATCGCCTCACCCTGCTCGGTGATGTGAACATGGGTCTGGTTCGCGTAAGCGTGAGTGGCGTCGAGGTCCCTCTGAGTCTGGTAGAGCATGAAGTCCAGGTGCTCGCGCATGGTGCCTCAACTCCGGGTGCGGCTGCAGCTCCATGGGCACTCCCGCGGCATCACGCCTCACAAGGTGGGCGTAGCGAGAGGTGAGGATGCTCACCACGTTCGTCCACGAAGGCACGCAAGTGCCTCCCGTAGGCCACGTGCGAGTCCGTCGAGCCGGCTTGCTCTCGCGGAAGGAGAAGAGGATCCTCTCAGAAGTGGGAGGCTCCATCTTGCCCCTCAAGTCGGCAGTGATCACCCACTGCAACTCTCCTCCGGGCGTGTCGTCCAGCTGAACCCCATGAAACTCCGGGTGTGGGCGCCCAAGGAAGTCAGAGAGGGTGTTGAGGTCGTGCTCGAAGATCAAGCTTCCTCCGTTCCCAAGCTGGTAAAACTTGGTGTTGATGGCTTCATTCAGCGCCATCTGAAAGAGAATTGGATGAGTAAGTTAGAGAGTGCAAAGTGTGGCAAAGTTTTACGTTGATTCAAATAAGATAGAACATGATTCATCAAATTTTGGCAAAGTCTCAAAGACAAGAATGTAGTAAATTTTCACAAATAGTTTCTTGCATTTGATTTCAAAGTTAAGTTTTTCAGAACGCCCATTCTAACTAAGGTCTTCTAAGGTCAAACAATGGCTCTGATACCAACTTGTCAACACCCGGATTTTTAAGTCCGAATGCCTATTATGTCATACATCGCAATCCCAGGAATATTGTTGTTGCGAGGCATAATAGTTAAGTATCACAGTCATCATTCATTACAAACCATAAGTCTTACAAATTGGAATCACATGATCCATATTACATGAATAGTTGATCTATTGATCAACGAACAAACACAAGTTCATAGTTCAACATAGCGGAAGCGTAAGATACAAGGACTCTCTAGTCCACAGGCCAACGCTTGACATCGGAAGGCGCTTAGTTGTCGTAGGCGTCCTGCTGGTCATCTCCTTGGTCATCTTCATACTCTGGCCATTTGAATAGCCAGGGACAAAGCCGTGAGTACGTTGAGTACTCGCAAACTAATACTAAGGTAAGTGTTAGACATTTCTAGTATGGTTTGCTAAGCTCTAGTTTATTTGCATAAAGCTAGTTTTAGTTCACAAAGTTTGAGAAAAGCTTATTCAAGTGCTAACTAACTCAAGTGGGAACATTAGTGTCATTCCCACCATTCAAGTGGTGATTTCAATTCAATTCACCACAAGTCATTTCACCATCATCTTTTTCAACATCATTTTCAAAGATATGACATCGAAACTGTATGGCCTTTCCAACCGTCCGTAACCGTGGACACGGCTATTTGAATAGGTTTACACTCTGCAGAGGTTGCACACTTGTGCTACAACATTTGATTTCATCCGTCGGGATTACCCCGAATCATCATAACACAGTACGCGGATCATCAACCATAACCTTTCATTTACAAATCCTAGTATGAGCACCTCTCCCCATGAGCTTGGCCTCCCAGTGAAGACCAGACTACATCAACTCGGGAACTGCACAGGGCTTGGGCCGGACATTCACCTCATTTCGCATCATATCATATCGTTTCTTTTATTGTAGAGGCAGCTTTCGGCGTAACCCCGATGACGCTTGTTTAGAGGGAACCCATACTAAGACGCATAAACTTCCAGTTAAGCCCTACCCATAATCAGGTATTGTGGGGGTACTTAATAATTGGAAAGGTATCGCATTCAAACCAACATCATTGTTTATCAAAAATCACCATCTTCTCTTGATCATATTCACCTTCAAAAATCATTCAATGGAATGCATCTTCATTCCAAGGTTTCAAAAATCCTTCAAATTCACATTGTTCCCATCTAGAGTAGTCAAGTTTTAATTCATTAGCACTAGCTCTAATTCATGAGGGGTGCTAACTTGCTTTGCTTGGAGAAGACTAACTCACTACTCTAGTAATCATCTTGTACTTTGACCAAAGTTAACTATAAAAGTAACTCATTTAGAAAACAAGTAAAGACTTGTAAAGTAAAAACTTGGGATGGGTTCATATAAGAAAAGGGAAGAAACATGGTGCCTTGCCCCAAGGGGCTTTGCACTTTGCAAGAATATTAGCTTGCCTTGGTAGTTCTCAAACTGTTCCTCCTCCTCCTCTTGGTAGCAACCTTCTTCTTCGGCGTACTCTCCGGTGCTACCGTCTAAATTTGAATACGAGTATAATTACTCACTAATTCAATGGCTATTCCATACATCACATATAACACACAAACTAGTCTATGCACACAAAATAAATTAACTAGGGTGCATGGGTTGTGGGGTTTAAATAGAATTCACTTCTTTGTATTTCATATGTAAAATGCTAGTTTCCATAGGGTTCTTGAGAAATAATTTCCTCTCATTGAAATCTTCTTAAGATTTAATTTCTCAAACAATCATGGATGAACTCATATTGACCTAAGTCAAATGTTCATCATCATCATTTGTGAAAATGACTTAAATGAGGTGGATCACCTCATACTATTTAAATAACACTACATTTGATTTAAATCTCAAGTAATTCATATAAGAGAGTTTGGAACCAGGGGTCCAAACATCCCATGAATTCATGTGAGACAAGTTTAAATGAAGTATAAGACTTCACAAAATTTAACTTTAATAGTTTTGGACAATATCAACTAGTTAAACTAGCCATATCATCCATTAATTAAACTAGGGCATGATCATGCAAAGTGACCCCACCATTTTATTGCATAAACAATTAGTGTAAGTCAAATGTGAGCTATTAGAGTTGGAATTAACTTAATATATATTTTGGTTGATTTTTAAGAATTATTTGAATAGGGAAAAGTCCCTGTCTTGTTATTTTCATCACATTAATTCTACAAAGAATCTGGCCATGAGGCCAATGGCATTTTGTAGAGAATTTCAGTGGCTTTCCAACAACATAAAATTCACTAAATTTGGTTTAGCCAATTTGAAACTATTGAATTTCAAAGTTTGGGCAGTATTGAAATTCATTTGAATTAATTAAACTAAGTTTGAATTAAAAGGGCCGGCGGGAAACGAAACTGGGCCGAAATGGTTTGAAAAAGGGAAAACGGCCCAGCAACGCATCCAGTGCGCGCGGGCCTGATGATAGGGTGGGGGCCACCCGTCAGTGGGCGTTTAAACCCGAAACGGTATGGGGACGTGTGGTGCGTTGGATTAGAACGGGATCGAACGGCGCCAGGGCATCGTCTTCTCCGGTGAGAGGCAGAGGGTCTAGCGGCGAGGGTAGGGGTGGGAGAGCTCACCGCGGCTCCAGCAAGGTATGGCAGTGTGCGCGAGGTAGATGTGGACGACGGCGAAGCAGCTGGTGGCAGTGGCGGAGCTCGAGGTGGCCTGGATCAATGGCGATTGCTCCAGGGCTTCCGCGGCTCCGATCTTGCAATTGGCCTTGCTCCGGCGACGATCGAGGTGGCTAACGGTGCGAGGAGAAGTGGTGAAGGATGGGGAGTGAGGTGGTGTGCTCAGTTGCTTCCAGGGAACCTCCTATTTATAGAATCGAGAGAGGGTTGCGGGGCAGTGAGGTGGTCGACATGCTCGCGGCATCTCCGGCGAGCGGTCGAGCTAGGCGAGGGCGCGGCAGTGCTCTACGTGTCCAGGCGATGCGTTTGGCGGCGACAGCGCGGTCGGGGGAGGCTTGGTTAGGTCGCATTGCTTCCACGACGGCCGCGGCGTTTACGGGAACAGGTCGTCGTCTCCGGCGCCGGTGGTCACGGGTTGGTGCTGCGCGAGTGTCTGGCGGGGCTGAGGTGTCACGGCGGTGCTCAACCTGTCGAGGGAGGGACCAGGGCGTGCTCGAGGTTGTGGCGCGGCGCGTGTCCGAGGCGCGCTCTCGTGCGACGTCCACGGCATGCTGGCCGCCATGGGCGCGCGCTGGTCTGGCCAGTGTCGAGCTCCTCCTCGACCGTGGCTTGTGCTAGGTGATGTAGAGGAGCGAGGTGGCGAGCTATGGCACGGTGGCCAGGTTGGGGAAGGGAGGGAGAGAGGCGGAGGTGGTCGGGCTCGGGGACATGGCCGGCATGGCCATGCCCTAGTTGCTCTCCTCCTCTCCTTAGCCTCTCTATGTATCAATTATGGTTTAAGGGGACCAGGGAACCAAATGGGGTAGGTTAGGGTAGATGAGGTTGAGTAGATTCACTATTTGCAAATAGTGCAAATAGTGCCATATTTGGAAAATTGCAAATTTGTCCAAATTTGAATTAATTCAAAAGGTGAAAGTTTTTGAAATGTGAGTGTTGTTATTAGTTGTAATTGACCAGGGATGAGTAGAGGTGGTGGTGGAATTGTTGAATTCAAAGAATTGCAAAAATTGACAAGTGTGAGATTGTTCCACTTGTTAAAATGTTGCAACTTTGGATGAGCATAGCTAATGATCAAAGATGAATTTGGCATGGTGATCTTCATCAAAGTTGTTCACCTTGATGTTGACTTTGAAATGGTGCAAAGAGTTAGCAAGAATTGGTTTGGGAAAATTGAATGGCAAGGGCTCAAAGTGGTGATCAGACTATAAATTTCAGTTTTGACCATTATCATATGTGAGTGGGAATTGTGTTTGAATTTCATTTTAAATGTGAAACTTTGATTCCAAAAGTTGTAATAAGTGTTTAATAACATTATTCAACTAATGGTGAAGACCAAATAGGTCTAGGGTCAAAATTTATAAAAATGCCATAGGGCATATGTGAGGGTTTTTAGGGTTTTGCATTTTATGGAATTTCTTCCTATTTGATTTATTTGGTTGGTGATCTTCAAATGATCACACTAGGGTTTTAGAGCATATCAAATACAAGTAAAAGCAACCATCATGGCATATCAAACAAATGCACAAGTCCTATGCATGGTACTATATGCAAATTAAAAAGTTTTTTTTGGTTTGAAATTTTGCTTT
>NC_061512.1:79849398-79903369 GCF_022539505.1 Lolium rigidum | reverse complement strand
CCGTGCGGCATCGCGACCATCTCGCCTCTCGCCGCCACCGTCGTTTCAAGCAGATTCTCGCATTGGCAATGATGGTCGCGGCAATGATAAGCAAGCCGCCCTCGCCACTCACGGCGCTACCACTACCTACCATGTTGATCCAACTTGGTACATGGATACCGGGGCTACGGACCATCTGACGCATGAGCTCTCCAAGTTCAACCCACGGGAGCCCTACACTGGCCATGATCAAGTTCGCACCGCCGACGGGACAGGTATGCGCATCTCTCATGTTGGCCGTGCTTCGCTTCTCTCACCCACCTCCAACCATATTCGCCTCCGTAATGTGCTTCGTGTCCCCTCTCGTCTCCCGTAATTTACTCTCTCGTGCAAAATCTTACAATTGATAATGATGTCTTTGTTGAGTTTCACCCGTTTCATTTTTTTGTTAAGGACCGAATCACACGAGACATTCTTCTTAGCGGTCGAGTCACCATGGTCTCTACGTGCTGGATGCTCCCACCGCTCCACAAGCCTTCACGGTGTTCGTGCTGCCCCTCGCAATGGCACGCTCGCCTTGGCCACCCCGCCACCCCCGTCGTCCGCCATGTATTGCGTAGCCATGAGCTTCTCTTGTGTCCAACAATAAAGCGTCTTCAGCCTATGATGCCCGTCAGCCAAGGCAAGAGTCATCGCTACCGTTTTCGCAGTCTACTCATATAGTTAAGGCTCCCCTTGAGCTTGTGTATACGGATGTGTGGGGTCATGCCCAAACTTCGTCGCTGGTCATAATTATTATGTCGGCTTCATTGATGCTTATAGTCGTTTTACATGGCTTTATCTTCTTAAACGCAAGTCCGATGTGTTTGATGTTTTTATTCAGCTCCAAGCACACGTTGAGCGCCTCCTCAAACATAAAATTGTCCATGTTCAGATCCGATTGGGGGGGGCAAATACCGCAACCTCGCCTCTTTCTTTCGTAAACATGGGATTGCGCATCGTGTTGCTTGTCCACATACACATCAGCAAAATGGTGCCGCCGAACGTAAGCACCGCCACATAGTTGAAACTGGCCTAACCCTTCTTGCGCATGCGTCCGTACCTTTTCGGTTTTGGAGTGATGCCTTCACCATCGCTTGTTTCTTGATCAACGTACTCCCCACATGTCTTCTCGCATATGAAAACACCGGTTGAACTCTTGTTTCATGAACCACCCGATTACTCATTCCTCAAAGTTTTTGGGTGCGCTCGTTGGCCGCACTTGCGCCCCTACAACAGCCCGCAAACTAGAGTTTCGATCCAAGAAATGTGTGTTTCTGCTATAGTTCCATGCGTAAGGGTTATAAGTGTCTCCATATTCCTTCCAACCGTGTCTATATTTCACGTGACGTTGTCTTTGATGAACACTTGTTTCCTTTTGCCTCGCCTCCACCCACGGAATCACACACACCTCCCGTTGTTTCGCCCTCGCTTTGCCTCGGTCAATTTGTAGATGTTGCATACTCGCCTGTTTTGTTGCCTAATCATGGTGCAGGTAACGGGAGAGGTGCTCGTCTCGAGTTGCCGGACAGTCCGGGCGCTTCGCTACCGCATGTGCCGAAGGCGCCGGTGATCGCCGCATGGCGCATGCAGCTCCTCCGATCGACGTGCGTCCGGGCACGCCCGTCTCGCACGCGCCGATCGCCGCTACGCCGTCCTCGCCCGGGCCGCCGTCATCCGGCCGGGCCGCCGCCCCCGGCTTCTCCCGCTCCGACCACCGCCGGGCCATCGCCCCCGGCCGTCACCTCGCATCCGGGCCGCCCTCGCCGCCGCCGCTGCCTACACCAAGCATCAGCCGGGCTGTCGCCACCAGCCGTCACCAGCTCCCGTGCCGCCCGCTTCATCGAGTGGGCCTACTATCTCCGCATCGCCGGTCATACCGGTGTCTTCCTCCACTACGTGTGATCGCACCCGTGGCTCTTCGTCCTCACACGCGTAGTAAGAGTGGCATTGTTCGTCCCAAGGAGCGAACTCGATGGCACCGTTCACTAGTAGGAAAACCCTTATAGGCGGAGCTTAGTTTTGTGGCGCACCACTAAAAATGCGCCACGTAATACATTTTGTGGCGCACCATTCTGGGTGCGCCACGTAAATAGCTTAATTTTGTGGCGCACTATGAAACGCCGCGCCACAAAAACTTGGTGGGGCCCACATCCCGTCACGCCCAACCATTGGTTTTACCTTTTCTACGGCGCACTGCACCTGGTGCGCCACAGAAATAACGTATTCTGTGGCGCACTGGCCTCGGTGCGCCACAGAAATAATGTTTTCTGTGGCGCACTTGTCTCGGTGCGCCACATAAATAATGTGTCCTATATCAAGGCCGTACCCTCCCTCGCCACGTAGTTCCTCTCCCTCTCTCCCTCTCTCCCCGCGCCGCCGCCTTCCATGGCGAGCGCCGCCGTCGCCGCCGCCGCCGCCGCCGTCTTCCTCTCGCGAGGGCCGGATGCCGCCACGCTCCACCCATCCCCGCCACCAGCAGCACAAGCCGCCGCGGCGTGGAGGAGGAGGGGCCGGCGCGGCGCCAAGGTGGAGGAGCCGCCGCCGCGTCAAGGTGGAGGAGCCGCCGCGACCTCCACCCCTCGCCGTCGCCGTCGGTGAGCTCCTCCACAACTCTCCAAATCGTCGGTGAGCTCCCTCCCCTCCCCTCCCTCTTCCTCCCCCGCGCGAGCACAACGTGCTCGACGAAATGCTCGCTCGGTTGGCTCTGGATGCATTGCTGCTAGTGATGCTTATTGGAGTGTTCTATATGAGTGACACTTCTATGCTGCTGGTTTAGGGTTCATAGGAATTTGATGCCCTGGTTTAGGGTTCATAGCAAAAAATGAAATGCTACTGGTTCATTTGATGCTACTGGTTCATTTGTTGTGCTCAGTGAGGTTAACTGTTAATCTTGATGGCTTATTACTACTGGTTCATTTGTTGTGCTCAAGTGAGGTTAACTCGTTAACAATTTTCTTGATGGGTTCATAGGAATTTGATGCTACCGTTCATTTAAATGCTTGTTGTGCTCAGTGAGGTTAACTCGGTTCATAGGAATTTAAATGCATGAAATGCTACCGGTGGGCTTGTATACATACATATTTATAGTTGCTCTTGGTTGGCTCCGGGATTAGTTTTCTCGGACCCCAAGTAATTCTCTCGTTGGGATTAGTTTTCTGGACCCCAAGTTTTTTGGACCCCCGATGATTTACTTGATGGATTCTTGTGAGCTTATGGTATGCTTATAATGCTCGATTAGTGGGGATGCTTACCGGATCATGTGCATATAGTTCATATAGTTCCCTAAAAATAAAGAATGCTCCCCGGCCGTAAGCTTGATGTCTTAGCTCAGCCAATGATGCAAAGGCCGAGGCAAAAACTTGGATAAGAACATATACTAAAATGTGTGATTTAAATGGAATGCTTATGATGGTTACTACCAAGTGATGAATAATCCCTTATGGTACCCCAGCTTTGTTTTGAACTCAACCGAGTAATGATAAATTTCTATTTCTTGTGTTGGCTTTGATGAAAATAGAGATATCCACAGTAGGGGATCATGTAAATGAATGCCACCGTGGTATCCTTTGAAGAAAAAGGACTCGCTTCGATGGTTTTAAAAGGCTAGGTGGTGCTAGGTGATTCAGCTTGGCTACCAAGACTTGTCTCATCTCGGTTAGCCGGGATATGCTATGTGTTGTTGCTTGTTTAGGCATATCTATCACTTACCGGATTTACTCGGTTCTTGATTGGCCTCTCTTTTTCCAAAGATCACTTGGTCTATATACCAAGTGATGAATAATCCCTTTGGAGCATCTCGCTCCATGCATGCTATGTGTGTTTGAGCATCTTGACTTATGTCCCTATGATAATGGATCATCAAATGTTTCCCTTTGTCCCCGGTTGCCTCCTTAATTGATGCCTTATGATCCAAATGATCCAAGTCCCTTGCATGATCCCATTTGTCCCTAATGTTGCTTAATTAAGATGAATAAATTCCCTCTAATCACCATTTGGAGATCAAGACTAGTTCTTGATATCCATTAGCTAGACTCCAATATTAAAAATGTCTCCCAAATATGGAGACAAACATTTTAACATTACCCCAATGTTATTTCTCTCAAATTGACAGCTTCGATGGTATGCTTGCTCCTCACCGTACTTTATCAATTCCCTACCGATCCTAAGTACCCATGAATATCTCGGTGGTGTTTTTCTCGTCGTTTAGTTACCGTCAACACATGTGTTTGCATGTGTGTGTGAGCTGCTTGTAGTGTCACTTGACTATTCAAGTTTCAATGTTGGTTACTTTTCCTCTAGTGCAAGAAATGGTTGAGCAGATGTTTATCCACTCGTTGGCCTTTATTCTTGGGTAGCTCAAAGTGTCATGCACTTACCGGATCATCAAATGTTTCCCTTAATTTGTCCCCTGGTTGCCTCCTTAATTGATGCCTTATGATCCAAATTACTATATTATTGGATTGAGTGATATGGCTACCGCTTGTTTGCTCTCCAAATGCTATATATGTGTATTTGACCATGCTTATGATGGATTTCTTTTAAGGACTCTAGCTAGATTAGAGGGGAAAAAGTTGCCGCTTTGTTGCCTATGATAATGGATCATCAAATGTTTCCCTTTGTCCCCGGTTGCCTCCTTAATTGATGCCTTATGATCCAAATGACCCAAGTCCCTTGCATGATCCCATTTGTCCCTAATGTTGCTTAAGATGAATAAATTCCTCTAATCACCATTTGGAGATCAAGACTAGTTCTTGATTTCCATTAGCTAGACTCCAATATTAAAAATGTCTCCCAAATATGGAGACAAACATTTTAACATTACCCCAAGTGATTTACTTGTCGATGATTAGATGGTTGGTCGATCACTCGTACACTCGGGGTGGAGCAAGTGAGGCTTGGTGTGATGGCACAAATATCAATATCTTGTGCATCCTACCTGGCCTCACTTACTCCATCCCTAGATGTTAATATTTGTTTCGACCAACAAAGTATGAGGCATTCCATTTAGTTCATATATACTAGCTACTTCTTAATTGCATTGGCCTTTCTTCCATTTTAGTGCCGATGATTAAATTGTTTGGTCACTTGTACACTTCGGGGTGGGGCCAGTGAGCCCGGTGCGATGGCACAAATATCAATCTCTTGTGCATCCTACTCCGGCCTCACCGACCCCATCCCGAATGTTAATATTTCTTTCGACCAACAAAGTATGAGGCATATGATATCTAGTTGAGATACCACTTGGCTCTTTCTTCCATTTTAGTGCCGATGATTAGAATGTTTGGTCACCTATACGCCGCAATATACTTTGTAGACGAGCCCCCTTTCCTCGGCCACCGTCTCCGTGAACGAGTCCTTGACGAGACAACAACGCCGACATGCCTCCTCCGGCGCAGCACCACTTTTCTTCTCTCGCCGTCCAAGTACGTGAACGAGTCCTTAATGCCAAGACGGTGCCAGCCTCCCTAGCATCATGCCGACCTCGTTGTCGCGCTTCAGGCCGTGCCGATCACGCGCCCCGCACTCTCCCGCAGGCGCGGGACACACGGCTTGAAGCGCGGCAACACGGCCCGCATAATGCCGGGCAGTGCCGGCACGGTCTTTGCATCAAGGACTCGTTCACCGGACAGCCGAGGGACCGGCGTGGTTCTGCGCCGGAGATGCAGATCGGTGTTGTTGTGTCGTCAAGCACCCGTTGACTCGAACGCCGACCGGGGAAAGGGGGCCCTTCCGCAAAGTATACGGCGGTGTATACCGCAACTATGGTTTCTCGACCATAGTATTTGTGTTGACCAACAATGTATGAGGCACATATTCTATTTTGTCATTCCATTTGCTTTGAGATTTTCAAAATGCCGATGATTAAAATGTTTGGTCACCGTACACTTGGGGGTGCCGTAAGTGAGCTCCGGTAAGATAGCACAAATATCAATCTCTTGTGCATCCTACTCCGGCCTCGCTTACACCATCCCTAAATGTTAATATTTGTGTTGACCAACAATGTATGAGGCACTTATTCCATTTTGTCATTCCATTTGCTTTGAGATTTTCAAAATGCCGATGATTAAAATGTTTGGTCACCGTACACTTGGGGGTGGCGTAAGTGAGCTCGGTAAGATAGCACAAATATCAATCTCTTGTGCATCGGACTTGGCCTCACTGACACCATCCCTAAATGTTAATATTTGTGTTGACCAACAATGTATGAGGCACTTATTCCATTTTGTCATTCCATTTGCTTTGAGATTTTCAAAATGCCGATGATTAAAATGTTTGGTCACCGTACACTCTGGGGCGGCGTAAGTGAGTCTGGTAAGATAGCACAAATATCAATCTCTTGTGCATCGGACTTGGTCTCACTTACACCGTCCCCGAATGTTAATATTTGTGTTGACCAACAATGTATGAGGCATTTATTCCATTTCTCTTGTGCATCGGACTTGTTGGTCTCACTTTCTTCCATTTTCATCATAGTAGGAACTCGGATGAAGGACCCCGATGCAAGCGAGCCCTGGTGGGTAGAGATGATGGAGCAAAGGAGGAACCGGATGAAGACTACTTTGTATCTCGAAATTGTGAATTTTGTATGAATTAAGAGTTGTATGCAAAACATTTGACACTTGCCACTATATATGTATCTCGATCGGGCTCTAAGTAATGTGATGATGATGTCTATGTTATATCTCGTGCAATGTACATGATATTTATATTATATCTCGAATGTTGCCGTATATAACCCGTGTATCCGTATTGTGTATCCGTATTGCCGTGTATAAACCGCATATGTATAGCAAGCAGCACAAAATCGTGTATAATACAAGCAAATTCCGTGGCGCACTTAGAACCAATTCTCGTGGCGCACCCTTTTCCGTGGCGCACCTAAGAACAAGTGCGCCACGTAAACCTTAGTTCTCGTGGCGCATGGGCAGGTGCGCCACGTAAACCTTATTTTTGTGGCGACGTTTCGTGGCGCACCTCCCATGCGCCACGTAATCCATTTTTGGTGCGCCACCGATGAGGCTTTTCCTACTAGTGGTTGCTTGGCTTGCCGCCTCGTTTATCTCAAGCCGTTGCGGATCCAACCGTTGAGCCTCGCCATTATACCGCCGCATTGCAAATTCCACATTGGCGCAAGGCTATGGAACTCGGAGTATCGTGCTCTTCTCGAAGAATGATACATGGACCCTTGTTCCTCCCGGATCTGGTGTCAACATCATTGACTCGCAAGTGGGTATTCAAGGTGAAGCGACATGCCGATGGTTCTATTGAGAGATACAAGGCGCGTCTAGTCGCTAAGGGGTTTAAACAACGCCATGGTCTTGACTATGAGGACACTTTCAGCCATGTTGTCAAGCCAACCACTATTCAGATTCTCGCTCTCCTTAGTGTCACCCGTGGTTGGGCTCTTCGCCAACTTGATGTTCCGAATGCGTTCCTTCATGGTGTTCTTGAGGAGGAGGTTTATATGAGGCAGCCCCCTCGGATTCTCTCGATCCGACTCGTCCCGCATCATCCGTGTCGCCTTGTCAAGGCACTTTATGGCCTCAAGCAGCCCCCGTGCATGGCACGTCCGTCTTGGTGCAGCTCCGTGTGCTCATGGTTTTGTTCCCTCTACAACAGTATACATCTTTGTTTCTCGTTTCGGGCCCGTAAGTCACTATGTACATTCTGGTTTATGTGGATGATATCATTCTGGTCGCTCATCTCGTTGTCGCCACGGATCGGTTGATCTCCTCCCTTGGTGATGCTTTTGCTGTGAAGGATCTTGGAAAACTACATTTTTTCCTTGGTCTTGAGGTTACTCATGATGATACTGGTCTCTCCCTTACTCAGCAGAAGTACTCCCATGATCTGTTACGGCGTGCTGGTATGCTTCAGTGTAAGCCTGCGTCTACACTGATGTCTACATCTCGAGCTGCTCACTTCGTTGATGGTACACTTCTTTCCTCCGAGGATGCTGCGTAGTACCGCAAAGGTGGTTGGTGGTCTCGCAGATTTGACCCTTACTCGCCCGCATATCTCATATGCGGTGAACCGTGTTTGTCAGCACTCTACATGCTCCTCGTGATCCTCATTGGACAGCTATGAAGCGCATCTTGCGCTATGTACGCCACACGCCGTCTTTTGGACCGCGCCTATGCTCCTCTTCTTCGAGTTTGCTTTCTCGCTTTCTCCGATGCGACTGGGCTGGGAATCCTGATGACAGGCGATCAACGGGGTGATATGCAGTGTTCTTTGGTCCTAATTTGATCGCCTGGAGTGCTCGCAAGCAAGCTACCGTGTCTCGGAGTAGTACTGAAGCTGAGTATAAAGTTGTAGGAGACGCCACAGCTGAGCTGATCTAGGTACAGTGTCTACTGCGAGGGTTGCGTGTTCCGCAAACTCGCCTCCCGTTCTTTGGTGTGACAACATCGGTGCTACGTATCTCGTCATCTAATCCAAGTTGTTCCATGCCCGAACGAAACACATCAAAGTTGACTATCACTTTGTGAGGGAATGTGTTACACAAAAGCTACTTCGGATGAGGTTCATTTCGTCTAAAGATCAACTTGCTGACATCTTCACAAAGCCACTGTCCTTACCTTTGTTTCAAGGTTGTAGGCGCAATCTTAACCTGTTAGATGTTCGATGACACGGTTAAGATTGAGGGAGGGTGTTAGACCGTATATATGGTAGCCTCCGTATTGTACCTGTAATCCTTGTACATCTCGTACACTATAAATATAAACCCAACGCCAACCCTAAGGGGTGTCGAGCGTTCCCCCATCCTTTGTTTCACATAGCAACAATGTGGGAAAGAATTAAAAACATGCTTAGAACTTGCCCATCACATGGAGTTAATGAATGTACTATCCTACACTCTTTCTATAATGGGTTAAACATAATGTCTAGAAGCATGATAGATTCTACCGCGGGAGGTGCTTTTATGGGAAAAAACTCGTGCTCGAAGCTAAAACCATATTAGAAAGTAAGTTGCATAATCATAGTCAATGGCATACCGAAAGGGCACCTAATCCCACAAAGAAAGTGCATTCAATTGTAAAATAAAATCCTTTATCTAATAAAATTGATGCCATCGTCCTTGCTTACATCGCTAAACAAAGTAATAATAATGTCCCTTTACAAGATTTAGTTGGCAACAACAATGAAAATGTGGATGTTAATTTTATAAGAAACTTTGGCAACAATGGGTATGGGAACTATTACAACAATATCTATGGCCGGCCCCTTATGTGCCCAACAAATATGCTAGAGGTAATAACTCTAATGAATTAGAAAACACCATTAGATCTTTTATTACTTCACAAAAAGAGTTGAATAAAGAATTCATAGAAAAATTTGAAAGGCAAGATGCTTTGATTGATAGAGTTGAGCTCTTAACACAAGAAGTTATCTATTTTAAAAATATCTTGCAACAAAAGAGCCATGAAGAGACAATTAAATTTGTGCAAGAAGTTATAGATAAATCTTGGGAAACTTTGAATGCTATGGATGAAAAAGAAACTCTTATGCTTGCCAATGATAAACATGTTGAAGAAGTTAAAATTCTTAGTGAATCTAGGGAACCACTCTTGGATCTTGATAAATGTAGCTTGAATGAATTGATTGCTATACTAGATAATTTTGGTACAGATCCCACTATCAATGTTAATCAAGCTAGTTTTGGTTCTTATATTGCTAACTATGTTATTAAACAAAAGATTCATAGGTATAATAATGAGGCATGATACCACCTAAGCTTGGGGATGTGTGGATTCCCAAGATTTTAATATCTATTGACAAAGAAACACACCATGCTATTCTTGATCTTGGATCTAGTGTTTCTGTTATCTCAAAAGAGCTATATGAATTACACAACCTTAAAAATATGGAAAACTGCTCTATTGATTTATTGCTTACTGATGATTCAACCAAAAAAACCATAGTCAAAGTAAAAGATGTTATGGTTGAATTGCATATGACATATGTACCTATTGATTCCATTGTTATGGGGAGAAATACATGTAGTCCTATAATCCTTGGAAGACCTTTTATGAGAACAACATGGGATATCATTGATTCGAAGGAAGGGAATGTTAAGTTTCAGTTCCCTCATAAGAAGTGTATGGAACACTTTCCAAGGAAGAAGAAGGTAGCATTTATGCTACCACATAATATCCATATGTCACTTGAATCAAGTAAGTAAGCCTAGCTATAAGACTATAAAGAAAGCGCTTTACTGGAGACAACTCGAGATGTTTTTATTTGTTCTTTTTATTTTTGGATGCTTGATGTATAATGCTAGTTTTCTTTTAGTTTGCTCTCTTGTTTTTAAATAAAGTATCAAGTTTTTACCCGTTTGGATGTTTAAAGTTGCAAACATAATATGGAGTTGCTGATTTCTGCGTTGTACTTTTTAGTGCACAAATTGTTTTATCCTTACTGGTAGCTCCTAATTTTTTTCCTTAATACTGTATCTGCAACTTTTCATTCTCTATTTTTATGTCTTAAGTTTCTGAGGTGTCTAAGTCGTACTAAAAATTCAGTTTTGCTATAGCAAAAATTCTGGACAGATTCTGTCTTGCTTTGTTAGATCCATTCTTTTGAGTATCAAATTGATTTTTTAATTAGATCTTTTGATATGCTAGAATGAGTAGAACATTATGTGATATCTGTTTCATGAAGATATAATTTTATTATTGAGAGCAAGCATGATTTCTTTTTACCTCTAATGCCACTTATACAAAAGAATGGGCAGTAAAAGTTTGTGTTGAAATTTTTTCATAGGGAATGGAGAAACATCACACTAAAATGATTCAAGTATGATGAAAATCATAAGATTGGGTTTGCCCATGCAAACCCACTGGACTCATTTTAAAAGTTCTGGTTTGAGCACCTCTAAACTCTGTTTTTTTAGCAACATAGAATTTTCGCAAAAACTTGAAGCGTCCTTGTTTTATTTGTCTAGTTTTGTTTTATTTTATGAAAGTACCGTCATATTGAGTGTTTATAATGCATATGCATGAGCTACTGGACCAAACTCTTTATCTCCGAATGTTCAAAGTAAAATAAGTTGCATGCTTTTAAAAAGAAAAGAAGGAATGCCTAAAAGCTAAAATTTATTTTGTGTATTGTATCTCTAGTTTTACATACTCTATTGAGTGATGATTTGTTATATGGCTTATTCAGTGCTACTTATTGCTAGTATACATAGATGTTTAACTTTAGTTATCATTGTTTTATGATGAATGAATAGTCTATGGATACTATTGCATGATTTTAGATCTCTTGCTAGCCAAAAGATTTGAATTTTTACACAAGTATCTACTTGTTTCCAAGCTCTACTCAAATCTAATGTATATCATACCTACCTACATAGCACTTGCTATTCCAAGTATAATGTGAGTGTGTTTTTCCTCCAACCTTTTCAAAATTTCCTTTTTGTGTAATTTAAAGCTCATAGAAAGTAAGGTTTGGTAGGAAATACCACTATGCATGTTGTTGGTTTGACTGATTATGAGTAATGAGCTAGACCGTAACCATGTTTACTGGGGAAGTCTTTCAACATTGCACTTTTGGGGTATTGCACCCTGCGTTGATCATCATTTGTTTTGTTGATGGCTATCTCTTGTGAAATAAGTAGAGGTTATTTAAGCAAGTAAGCATGCATTGTTACAGAAGAGCAATGTGCCGCTAACCGAAGCCATGCCTAATCATGGTGGAAATTTCAGTAACGAGCATCCTCAATAGGGAGAGTGAAAAAAGAGTTGTGTGAAAAAAGAGTATGATAAAAGAAACAAAAAGAGTATGAGAAAAAGTGAGAGAGAGAGTTAGAGAGGATGCTCAACGTCGGTTGTTCATGTTGTCCCGGTATGGATGGCCTATAGTTGAGATGCACATCTCCTTTGGTCCTTTGTACAGGTGGCATGAAGGTACCCCATTGCGACACTTGGTTAAAACCATGTATGTATAAAGGTCTTGGAAACTCGGAGTTGACTAGCAAGAGGTGTAGTCTTTAGCATTCAAAAAAATGAGGCAACACTTACTCATAAGAGGTCAAACTCATGACACATAGACATCTTTATATATGAGATACCTGGTACCCCATCCTTATTATTATTGTTGACATGAATTGCATAGCTCAAAACCATATTTTATTCTCTCTACTTTTTATTTTGTTGGAGGTTTAGCACATACATTCCCCTGCTTACTTTCTTGTGTCCAAGATTCAAAAGAAATATCCCTGAAAAGAGAAGACAAAGAATCTTCCAACTGTTTCATAGGATTTTTCCCAAGCATGCTTTACGATTCATAATACTTTTCATTCATGTTACTTACAATGCTATTTACTTTTATGCATGTTATGTAGAATGTAAAAGTTGTCATTCTCTATTGATTGAACATTGTGATACTTTGATTGATTATTTAGAAGCTATATATATATTATAAACTCCAAAGTTCATGTTAGTTTTATCACCTTCATGCTCGAGACGAGCATAGGTTAAACTCGGGGATGTTGATGCATGTAAAATGCATACATGAACTTTGTCCTTTATCATATTGAATTCCCACATATTTGCAACATATATGATGATAATACCATGTTTTACATTGATTTATGGGGATTTACCAATGATCCCCTTTATTTGGTTCATAACCCGGCACAACAGGAATACCCTGTTTCGCGTATTTTTCACTTTCAGAGACCTATACGGAGTCAAATTGACCTGGGATTTTTGGAGCATCATTTTTTTATCTGGGAGAAACATCATGGACCCCGGAAACACACTCGGAGAGGCCCGAGGGCCAAACGAGACCAGGTGTTGTGGCCCAAGAGTCTGGCCATGCCACCCACCTCCGTCCGACCGTCGATCGTCCGTTTTGCCCTAATTCTTCCACAAACCGACGTATTTTTCCCTAAAAGTCCTATATATATGGCCCCGAAGAGTTCTCAGGAGAAGAGCGCCGCAAAAAGATAGAAACACTAAAATAGAGGCTGCTGCAGAGAAGATTGGAGGGGAAACTCAGCCGGGATCACCGCTGGAGGGATCTCCACCTTCTCCAACATCTTCATCATCATCACCATGATCAAGAGGGAGTAGTCCACCTCTAGACTATGGGTTTGTGGCAGTAGCTTGATCTATTTCTCTCATGTTCTTCATAGTACTTACCGCCATATGAGCTACCTATCATGATTATGGTCATATTTGTAATACCTATGTGGTGGATCCTTGTTCTATGATATTGTTTTAAGAGATCTGATCTTATCATATTGTGAGATGTATTGATAGATGCATATTATGTACCCCGTTCTTAAGTTTATGTTCTGATCCAACATCTATGCAAGAGCGTGTGTGGGGTTATGTGTGTGTTAGATGGAGTAGCAAGGTTTTAGTGATTGGATAGTGACAATATGTTCATGATCTATTATGGTTTTGCCTTTCTTTTGCTACCTCACTAGGGATTAAGTGAATTCATGTGCTATGTTCGTCATGTGACAACAATGATGATCTTGTTTGTTCAAGGTAACATATTTGATATTCAAACTTCATGTCAAAGTACTTATTGCTATGCTCTGTTAATTCTTAATACAAGATTGATGAAGTTTATTTCTTGTGAAGCATAATATGGATGTGTTGCATCATCTCTATGTTAAGACGTGATGCCCATATTAATTCTGATCTTATATATAATATTATTTGTACCTTCATATCTCAATGATGAATTGCTTTTTTGTCCAATACAACTTTACGATTGAATAGTCAAGTGAACCCATAAACCCCGGACCACTTTTTATTATCTAAAACACATTTATATTTCTTTTACATTGTTTTCTATTTGCTGCATTATTTTATTCTGAAAATACAAAAATATTTATTTTTCTTATTTGCATCCAAAACACCAAAACTGTCAACCTCTTTACAATTTTTACTTAGTTATTTCATCTAGTTTAGTTTTTTACTTGATTTATTACTATATGTATTATTTACTTACACGAAACTTTGTGCTTGACAACCACACGGTTAAGTTTGGGACACAAGGCATTTACTTTACTTGCAGGATTGCTTGAAGAAGAGAGAAGAGAATACTCTTTCATCTAGTTGCCCGAGTGTTCGATATAAACCCTCGAGTCACCCTTGTGAGGGAAATACTCCGCTGACACAACACTCTGCACTTGGATTCCCAGCGTCATCAGAGGGGATAGGCGAGAAGGGACAAGAGAGGCCACCGCATCGTGCGGAGAGAGTGGAGTTTGTTCATGATGAAAGTTGTAGTTCCTTTTTTTTGAAAGTGGATGTTTTGTTCGTGATGTTCCCCTAATTTTTTATTTACCCTAAAATTTTGCTATTCCAAAAAAGGGATTTGTAACAAAAATGATTTTTTTGCGCCGAAAAGGATGCATAGAAAATAAACGGAGTTGAATGAATTTGAATTTTTTGCGCGCCAATAAGGACAGAAAACAAATGAAATTGTAAAATTTTGAATTTATGTGCACCAAAAAGGGAATTAAACAAACGGAACTAGCGGAAACAGACGACAAGAAAATCATATTAAAAGGGAATCAAACGCGTGCAAAAACCAAGGAGGTCGTAATTGTTAACTAAAGTCTCTGAATTAATCGACCCGACTACAGGCCAGTGGGATGAGGGCTTGGTTAGTTCTATATTCAATGAGGTGGATGTTGGCCGAATTTTGCAAATACCCTTAAACCCCAATGGGTTTTCAGACTTTGTTGGTTGGTCCCTTACTAAGCATGGCTGTTTTACCGTGCGTTCAGCATATCATTGTCAATGGAAACACCAATTTAGTGGGATAGCTGCGGGTTTGTCTGCACCAGGAACATCGGCTACGAATCCCGTCCGGCGTATCTTATGGAAACTACAGATCCCCGGGAAAGTTAAAATCTTCATTTGGAGGGCCTTGCATGGTATTCTTCCTCTCAAAAGTATCTTAGCCAACAGACATATTGGTTCTAGTGGAGAATGTCCCATATGCCGGACAGGACCGGAAGATGTACTACACCTTTTATTTAAGTGTAACGCTGCTAAGGAAATCTGGCAAAGCTTGGGTCTGGCCGAGATTATTGAGGATGCTACATCAATTGATAGATCAGGTTCTGCAGTTCTTGAATATCTGATCGGAGATAATGATAACAATCTTTCAGGGCTATCTATGGTCAATCGGAAGGAGACGATCATGGTGGCGGCTTGGTACCTCCGGTGGATCCGAAGGAGGCGTACTCATAATGAAAATGTGCCACCGACTTATAAATGCAAACTCTCGATCCTCTCCATAACAGCTCATGCAGGGTCTCGGGCAAGCGGATGCCAGGATAGTAATGCCATATGGACCAGACCTGAAGCGCGAGTTTTGAAACTTAATGTCGATGCTGCTTATCATTTAGATGAGGGAGCGGGAGCAATTGGGGCAGTAATACGAGACTACGAAGGGCGGTTTGTGGCGGCAAAGTCAATCCTATTATTGCATGTGGCGTCGGCAACAATGGCGGAGGCGACTGCCATGAGAGAAGGCTTATTGCTTGCAGAATCATTAGGCTGTAATCGTCTTATAGCTGAATCGGATTCCCTGGAAACAATAGAAGCTTGCTCTGGTGGACAACGTTGGTGGAATGAATGCTCGGCTATTTTCGCTGACTGCGTTGACAAAGTGGCCTCTATTGGTAATGTGGAGTTTAAGTTCTGCCCTCGAGAAGCAAACCAAGTTGCACATGAGCTAGCTAGGCATAGTTTTATTACTAAAACATCTTGTACTTGGGACGATGATCCCCCTAGCTTCCTGTTAGACAGGTTGTTAAACGATGTAACCAAAATGTAACCAGTTGGCAGCAAGTTTTTGACGCACTCTTTTCCTTACCAGGGTACCTAAGGGGACTGGAAGGTTTTTAATGAGGCGGCTTGCTTGCTTAATATATATATCGTTTACTTCAAAAAAAAAAAAAAAAGGAGGTCGTAATTGCACGGAAAGGGGAGCGAATGGGTTCATCCATCGCTTCGTTATTGTGCCAAAAAAAAACTTAGAGCATCTCCAAAATCAGCGGGAAACTACAGCGTCATATTTCATGTTTAGGCTGCGCATATCACTGTTTTCGGCACGAAGCCAGCCGTGGCCGATCCAGATGCCCCAAAAATTGTTGCCGGCTACGAGCAGTTTTTCAAACGTCGTAAAAATGGGCGCCGCTAGACGCTGCAACACATCGAACTTTGTATATATATACAAACACCACATGTGAACATATTTCATAGCTTCATACAAATGTAAAGACAAGCACAACATATAAATTTAAGATCATAGCTTCATCACCAAGTTCACCATTGATACGTTGCAAACGTATCTATAATTTTTGATGCCCCATGCTTGTTTTACATCAATTTCTATATGTTTTGTCTACACTTTTTGGCACTTTTATGCATTTTCCGGAACTAACCTATTGACAAGATACCAGAGTGCCAGTTCCTGTTTTTTGCTATTTTTGTATTTCAGAAAAGTTTTATAAAAAATATTCTCGGAACTTGACGAAACAAAAGCCGAAGATCTTATTTTTCCGTATCAAAGACGAAGTCCGGAGAAGAGACGAAGTGGCACCACAAGGCGGCAACACCACCCCATGGCGTGGCCAAGGGTGGGCCCGCGCCATGGCATGGTGTGGGCCACCTAGGCGACCACCGACCTCGCCCTTCCGCCTATAAATTCCCTTCGATGTAAAAACCCTAAAACATCCAGCCTCCGTCCATGAAAATTTCCGTCGCCGCCGCCATCGTCCACAAAAGTTTTGGGGGTCAGAAGTTCCTGTTTCGGCACCTCGCCGGGACGGGGATTGACCGCCGGAGCCATCTCCATTGACTCCACCGCCTCCACTTCAACTCCATGATGGTTCGTGAGTAGTTTCTCCCTGTACTACGGGTTCTCGGCTGTAGCTAGTTGGTACTCTCTCTCCCATGTACTTCAATACAATGATTTCATGAGCTGTCTTACATGATTGAGATCCATATGATGTAATTGGTGTTGTGTTTGTTGGGATCCGATAAATTGTGGAATTGTGATCAGATTGTTCATCATATTATCATACTACTGTTATTTAAGATCTAGCATGCTCTCCGGTACTTGTAGTTACCTTCATCAAGTAGTTGCATGTATCTCCAAGAGGGAGTATTTCCGGAAGAGTGACAATAACTTCTAAGATTGTAGATGTGATGTTGCTACTAGGGAGAAAACAATAATGTTTTGTCTAAGGATAATTCTATTGTTTACTTTACACACATTGCTTAATGCGATAATCTGTTGCTTGCAACTTAATACTGGAAGGGGTTCGGATGATAACCTGAAGGTGGATTATTAGTCATAGACGCAGTTGGATTACGGTCTATGTATTATGTTGTAATGCCCAATTAAATACTACAGTAACCTTTATCTTATCATAGCATGCATTGTCATGCCCTCACAATTATCAATTGCCCAACTGTAATTTGTTCACCCAACACATGTTATTTGGAGAGTTACCACTAGTGTAGATAGCTGGCAACCCCGGTCCTTCTGTCATCACCATTGCTCTACGGTCAACTCCGCACTGGAATATTTCTGGTGCCATCTCCTCTGTGCTATTGTTGCTATGTTACTATTGCCATTGCTCTCATATTACTGTTGTTTTCTCATCATCCCTATTACTAGTGCTTTTCCAGGTGCAGCTGAATTGACAACTCCGCTATTAAGGCTTATAAATATTATTTACATCCCCTTGTGTCGAATCAATAAATTTGGGTTTTACTTCCCTCGAAGATCGTTGCGATCCCCTATACTTGTGGGTCATCAACCATCATAGCATAGTGCAAAAGCTTGACATAGTTCAAAAGCTTAACATAGTTTGAATTAGACAAGTTCACGAGACCCAACCAAAGTAGACACAACTTCATGAACAATACAAATTCTCACGCCTCAAATTGTCCATTGGTTGCTCCATTTAGTGCATCATCTTCATCAGCCACATCGGCGGTGTTGGAAATAGTGTAGGAGCCAATGTCGTCACCCGGTCACCCGTCGGAGCTCCAAAGCCACCCATGACACCCATTGCGGCCATGTACCAACCCATTGGAGCTCCCATGCCTCTAGTGCCACACATGGCACCCATTAAAGCTCCCATATATGCATGCATGCCACCTATGTTGGGCATGCCACACATAGGAGGTCCCATAGGTGCACTCATGCCACCCATATAGGAAGCCCCATAGGCGCACTCATGTCACCCATTCTGGCCATGCCACCACCCATGCCTCCCATAGGTGATCCCCCCGCCACCAACCTCTCCTCGGCCGCTACCCTTCTCCCCTAGGTCGCCGCCCTCCTCTCATCGGTCACCTGGGCTTCCTCTACCTCCTTCATCATCGCAATCTTCCTCTCCTCTCGCCACCTCCTTTATTACATTGACAATATCATCCAATGACTTCTTGATGTCATTGTATCCGCCCTTGTTGCCCTTCCTCTCTTCTTTCACTTGCTTCTTATATCCTCATCTCTTGATTGACGATCGTCAATGATTGTTGCATCTCCATTAGTTTGTTGCCTTCCCTTGGCACTTCCAACACCTCACAGTTTCTCCATTTCTCATCATTTTCTAGCTCCTTCCAAAATGATGTAAAGAAAACGGTCGGCCTTTCACCACCTTGACCTTCTTGGTCTTCTTGTTTTTTCTCTTGAACAAATTTTGTGCAATGGTAATCTACACAGATGAAAATTAAAAAATAGTCACCACCAATAAGAAAGATTAAACGAATGGTTAGCTAAGTATATGAAGAGACAAAATGTATTACCCTATCATTATCATTAGTACCACTTGGGTTCATGTCTTCAACGCTTTCCAAACATGCCGACCACTTTTGACAATCGGTTTGAATTGTGGGCCAATGATCACGAAGAGATTTATTCGTACGCTCAATTCCACTTTTATTGTGGGTATCATAGTACTCCTTCATCCTAGTCCAATAGGTGTCTCTCGCTTGGTTGATGTCGACGACCGCATCCATGCTCACCACCTTCCATATGCTGGAAAGCAATATGCCCTCCTGCATGGTGTAGTTTGACAATCTCCCCGCACTTCCATCAACAAAACCCTATGCTACTTCATTCCCCATTGATTGTTCGTATTCTTGTGAGTAGTAGTCTTGTGAAAATGTTGAACCAACATTCGACAGACTGATTTTTCTGCTGAAGATTTGTCGCAGATGTACAAGGCGCTTGTCACCGGCCTTCGATTTCCTTTTCGGCTTCGCGTGGCGGTGGCCCAAGCGAATGCGAGACTTCGGTGGCGCGCGGGCGTGGAGCCACCGACATCTGCCCGCATTCAATGGCGGGGTTAGGGTTTGCAACGATTGCGAATGGGGTGGTCGTAGAAGACGACGAAACTATGGCAGGAGCGGGGACGAACTGAAGGTGGGGGAGTGGCGGATCCACCCGACATGGCCAGAAATTGGATGGTGAGGGTGGCGGAGAGAGGCTGCAGGTCGCGTGCGTGAGGTTTCAGGACGACAGTTGGGCTTCGCCCGCAACTTCGAGTTTTCAGCACGCCCGAGCGTGTGCCGCAAAGATGCTACGTAGAGGGTTCTTTTTTTTTTTGTTCATGCCGCAAAATTTTGTGTGGCATTTCCTAGAGGCCTGCCGCACCATAGAAAACAGTTTTTTTTTTACGCCATATAGTTTGGCTGCAGTTGGAGATGCTCTCATGGTTATCCTTTTCAGAGTAACCACGGGTCGGAAAGTGACCTCTCGGGAAGCTAGGAGCGGCACCCCTAACTACCCACGCTTCATTCACCGCACCGGGCTAAACACACGCCTCCGGAGCACTCCGACACGTCATCCCAGCGCGAAGGAAGAAGCAACCGGCGGAGGAAGCCCAAAGCATCCCACACAACCAAGAGGAGAGAGAGAGGACAAATCCGCTCCCCACCCCCACCATCGTTCCTTCCCAGCTGCTCGATCGATGACCTCGTTCATCCTCATCGCCCTCGGAGCTCAATTCGTCTCCTGACTCCGCCAAGAGGGAGGTGGATTATCTTGAGGGGGTAAGGATTTCTCATGGTTTCTTGCACAGTTTCGTGATTAATCGTTGGCGGCATTCGGGCCTTCGCCTCGATCATCCGAGCCGATCGCAGCGACGGTGGTCATCTTGGTGGTGTTTGGTGGTATGGATTCTTGAATTGTGGTTAAGAGGACTTTTGCCCTGCCCAATTTCTCCTTGCTATAAGTATCGAAGCAAAATATGGCCGATCCTTTGTCCTTTTATCCGACTAAAGAAAGCTAGATCTTTTCGGGGTGTCGTTGATTGGGAGTGTGCATCTCCATGGTCCTCTCCTCGGATCAACCTTCCCCTCTCATGTAATCGTGTCTTGGTGCAAGCCTCACAACTGAACTGGCATGAGTTCTCTTGATTTGTTCTGGATACTATTTGAGACTGAGTTGCTTTTTTCTTCCCTTTTCTGGCTTTATTTACCGAGCATCTATATTTGAGTGTCATTTTTGCAGGTTTGTTTGTAGAGGATGTGCCCTGTTTGATTCAGTTGACTTGGCAATGGTTCCGATGATATACAATTATGCTGGATGATTCACCCTCATCCACTTCTCTGATTTGGGTGTATATTCTATAAAAAAAACGAGCAGTGGTTGTGAGCTTGTTAGGGGAATGATTGTAGATATACATCACAGTTAAATAAAAAATTAATGCATTTCACACTGCAGAACGGTCATGTACTTCAGTGCACTCTGGTGTTGAGGCCTCAAGTCAGGAACACCCCAAGTTCGAGTTGAAAGCATATCCACTGCAAGTCAGAGCTGTCGCATATGGATGCCACGACGAGCAGCGGAGCTTCCTCTTCTCTTCCCCTCCACCTCATTGTGGATGATACACTATCCCTCGTTTCTCCACTGCAGCAATCGTACCAACGATCGCAGCGTCATTGCCTTGGTGATTCTGCTCCTGGGGAGTTTCCCTTGGCTGCAAACCCATCTATAGTCCTCCATGTCCTCACATCATGCAATCTAGAACCCGAGGACCTCGCTCACTTGGAGGCAAGTAGTATTTTGTTGTTTCTCTCCATGATAGAATTGATATTGCCACTGATGAGCTTTGTGCTTGTGATAGGCAACATGCAAATTCTTCAGGAAGCCTGCCAATTTCCCTCCTGACTTCCTATTGTCAATGTCGGAGCTTGCGGCTTTCGACATGTGCCAGAATCGTGCTATATTTAAGCCTATGGGTACACAAGAAAAAGAAATGTTTAAGCAGCGCTGCGGCGGTACCTGGAAGCTAGTGCTTAGGTTCATAACTCTAGGTGAAGCATGTTGTCGGCGAGAAAAATCTCAGGCAATTGCTGGACCTGGCCACAGCGTCGCTGTGACAGCAAGTGGCGCTGCTTACTCTTTTGGGTCCAACAACTCTGGCCAACTTGGCCATGACCGTTTAGAAGAGGAGTGGAGACCACGTCCCATCAGGTGCTTCTGAAGTTTACAGTTATCATGAATCTAATCATGACTCAAATGTCTGAGTAGAATGCTAAGTATTTGTTAGTACTCTTGCAGATCATTGCAGGGTATTCGAATTATTCAGGCAGCAGCAGGAGCAGGGCGTACTATGCTCGTTAGTGATGCTGGTAGGGTGTATGCATTTGGGAAGGATTCCTTTGGAGAGGTAGAATATGGGAATCAAGGTTCAAGGGTTGTGACTACGCCACAGTTGGTGGAATCATTGAAGCACATATACATTGTACAGGCAGCAATAGGGAACTTCTTTACTGCTGTGTTATCTCGGGAGGGATGTGTATATACATTTTCTTGGGGTGGCGACATGAAACTTGGTCACCAAACGGAGCCAAACGATGTACAGCCTCATCTTCTCGCAGGCCCTCTTGAGGACATTCCAGTGGTGCAGATAGCTGCAGGCTACTGCTATCTCCTTCTTCTGGCATGCCAACCAAGTGGCATGTAAGATTTTCACCCCAAACATGTAACATGTGATCATGTATGTGATATAAATTTGATTAATCTTACAACATTGAATCTAATTGATAATCAAGGTTAACAGTATATCTTTTTATGGAATGCAATCAGTTGTTGTTTAATTGTCTATAAGAAGGATTCGTGCACCATGTTAAATTCATTTTTCTAATGTATAATTTAATACTCCCTCTGATTCATATTAATTGACTTCAATATGGATGTATTTAGAACTAAAATGTGTCTAGATACATCCATATTAGAGTCAATTAATATGAACCGGAGGGAGTATCATCAATAACCTTTTAGAAAAAGGTTTTGGATGATCAAAATTAATTTCTTATTATAGTTAACCAATAATTATAGGCTTGACATTTTCAATGACTTCCTATTGTGCTTTGGAACATCTTGAATGATTTAGATCTCAGAAATACCGCATCTTTGTTTAGGTATGAACGAATAGTCTTAACATGATGCAGTATTCTAATGATTGGTCCCAATTTTGTGGCAGGTCTGTTTATTCTGTTGGTTGTGGTTTAGGAGGGAAGCTTGGCCATGGCTCGCGAAGTGATGAGAAATACCCTAGGTTGATTGAGCAATTCCAGACCCTGAATATACAGCCAGTGGTGGTTGCTGCGGGTGCTTGGCATGCTGCTGTTGTGGGCAAGGATGGACGAGTTTGTACTTGGGGATGGGGGCGTTATGGCTGCTTGGGGCATGGTAATGAGGAATGTGAGTCTGTTCCCAAGGTAGTTGAGACCTTGAGCAGTGTGAAGGCTGTCCATGTAGCAACTGGAGATTACACCACATTTGTTGTGTCACATAAAGGTGATGTTTACTCGTTTGGATGTGGTGAATCATCAAGCCTTGGCCACAATACTGCGATTGAGGTTAGGCACTATCTTCGCTCACCAGCAAAGTGCTTAATGGAAACGTGCAATTCAGCTTAATTTTGTATTTATCATCTTTTTGATCCAAATTAATTAAGTTTAAGTACAATTTATAAGATTATGAATAGATAAAATGCAATCAAAGTTAAAAAAAATCAATTGAAAATAGCTTTTCAGGCTACATGTTGCTCTGCTAATGGAATTTGTTTTATCGCGTACCGTTTTAATCCATAGAAAGCTAGCCATCACAGAGCTGTAAGGCGCTACTCAGATGTGCACCAGAGTGATTTTTTGTCCTGTTTAATCTTATGTTTCTGACCACTCACCTTTATGACAATGTGTCAATTGGTTTATGGTTGTAAACCTATTTTATTACCGCATAAGAATAAGTGGAAAAATCAGATTTGCTTACACGAGTCCTTTCAGTACTTGGTAACTTATATTCTACCTCTGAATCAATCATCGTTTTATTTACCATATGGCCTTATACAGGGTAATAACAGGCACAGCAATGTCCTTAGCCCTGAGCTGGTGACCTCTTTGCAGAGAATCGATGAAAGGGTGGTGCATGTCAGCCTTACGAATTCCATATACTGGAATGCACATACATTTGCACTGACAGAGTCAGGCAAATTGTATGCATTCGGCGCAGGGGACAAAGGACAGCTAGGAACTGAACTTGTCGAACACCGAAGCGAGAGGGGTACCCCGGAGCAGGTCGATATTGACCTCAATTAGGTTCAGTTGCAGCACAATGCCTCCCTTTCGCCCTTTCGCTTCAGTTGCACACTTCTAACCATCACTTTTCTAACTCAGCACTCTTTGCATTGCGTGCTCTTAGTCTGTATCGCATTGATCCTTGTCAATATTGTTAGCCAGCAAAACAAGGAATTTGTTGTTCATATGTTTGATTCTATTTAGAAAGCTTGTGTATATATTTGTGATT
Organism: Lolium rigidum; assembly: GCF_022539505.1. Lineage (NCBI taxonomy): Eukaryota > Viridiplantae > Streptophyta > Magnoliopsida > Poales > Poaceae > Lolium > Lolium rigidum. The sequence continues at coordinate 79,879,534 of NC_061512.1, read as the reverse complement.
GTAAATATAACAAGCAGGTCTTCTTGTCAGTTCCTTCAAACATGAGCCGCTGGCTTGTGATTGGTAATTTAACATGTTTTAAAATTTACCTTTGTATATTTACCTCGTGTGATACTCAAGTTTGGACAGATGTAATGATTGATAGTTTGTATGTCATTATTGTGGAAATGATTACACTACTATAGACGGATCATTTCTATAAACTGTAAATGAATTAGTAAATCAAATGAAGCCAACAAGAAGCATATGCAATTCAGTCTTACACCATAAACCATAAAACACTTGGCAGCACCAAACGAAAGGATTTAGAACAGACAATATTAAGAAACCCAAGCTCATCCAAAGGGGGGTGAATCCCTTTGTGGTAACCTGAACATGTAGGACCCACATGTAAGCTTAACTGCCACAACATGCATAAGGGTGTGCTGTCGAACAAACAAGAAGGAAGCCAAACGCGTAATAGAAATTGAACAGACAATTCAATGTTCATCATAGATCACAAACCATTTCACCAACGGATACACTGTTCATCACAAGAACACAAAGAAAACACAACACTATGGTCACTTAGCAAACCTAGGACCTAGGTCGAGCAGTGAGGAGGAGCTTTTTTTTTAAAAAAAAAAAAGAAGATAAAGGCCCCGAAGGACCTAGAGTCTGCATTCATCAGCGGTGGGTGTACATTTACAGAAAGGAGCCCAATAGAAGATTAGTAGCACATGAGCCCCTAATTTTTGCACACAACACCCTACAGAAGATCGTGAAACGCGATCGAGTACGTCTTCACCGCCGTCGGTCGTCGACCTCCTAGCGCGGCCACCGTCACTCCCACCGGGGACAAAACCACTTGGTGGAGCGGCAGCGTTCACCACCACGCCGAGATCCACTAAGATCCCCCACTGAAAGGGGGAGAAGAAGCTCAGGTCGTCAAGCCTGAGCGCAGCAGGACCGCCCTCGCGGCCAAGGATAGCTCCAGCGCTCCATCGCCGTCGCTTGAGAACTGCTGCAAAGGGCGCATACCCTAGAAGCCCTCGGCGCCACCACCAAACCTCAACCACCGCACGATCCTCGTCATCCTCTCCCTCGCCCCCTTGGCCGGCCAAGAGAGACAGAGAGCGCGCAGGTCGGAGATGTTGATGATGACAACCCCAGGAGCGACGTTTCGGTGGAGATGTCGACCAGGCTGAGCGCCGCCCCTTCCCCTCGCCTCCACGGCAGGCCAGAACGGGAGCAGCCAGACCAAACGCCGAACTCCATGGATGGATGTGGCTGCTGCGGTGTTGCCAAGCTGCTTCTCCTCGCCACCACAGCCGGCCAGAAGCATCTTCACATCACCACCTCCCTCCACCTCGAAACACCAAATAAAACCGAGATTATTGGTCAAGCCCCCAGGCTTAATCCCCCTCGAATCGGACTCCAACCATTGGAGCTCTGCAAGGAAGAAGGAGCCTAGCCATCCCCAGAAGCAGCTCGGACGCGCTGGGGCAAAGCTTGCAACAGCCTTATTGACGGAGATCTCCGATCTCGTCACCTCCATGCTCATCTCAGAGGAACACGAGCTCAGCACGCACCAGATCTGGCTGGAAAGATCAGGTGCTCCACTCCCTAACGCCACTGAGGGACAAAGTCTAAACCTAGTATATACACTACTACCTCCAGAACCTCGCCTCAGCCATCTCCGGGCGGTAGCGCCGCCGGCGAGGACCTCAGTCCGGCCTGGGGCTCTCGAGAAGAGTCTCAGGAACTGTGGAGGAAGAGAGAGAAAGAAAGGGGGGAATGGGTGTCAGTGAGGAGGAGCTGGCTATCCACAAGAACACTGCACAAGTATAAGGTTGATCTGAGCCCTGGAACACACACGTCTCTTCAAGCAGCAGGTTGTTCATGAGATCATCACAAGTTCACAACCTACTCTAGCATCTATTTTCCAAATGGAACACAACTCGGCTGAGTTTTACAAGTCTTTCTAGGATACCATCAAGTCTGACCTACTAGTTTTGTTTGGTTTTTTTGGTGAGATTATTTTATTGCCTCGGATCAATGAAGCAGAAAGGATCCAAAAATATCGGCTATCTTTCCTTAATGTTAGCTTTAAAATTTCCACTAAGGTTGCTACCATTAGGCTGAATTCGGTGGTTGATCATGTGATCCGTCTTTCTCAGACTGCTTTTATGCAAGGGTTTAATATCCTCGATGGGGTGGTTATCCTTCATGAAACGGTTCACGGACTACATCGAAATTTTTTAAACAGTGTACTATTAAAATTGATTTTGAAAAAAACCTATGATAAGGTTTAAGTGGTTTTTTCTTTAGTAGACTCTTAGAATGAAAGATTTTTATGACGAGTGGCGTGCTTTAATTCATAGTTTCATCTCGGGAGGAAGTGTTGTCATTGAAGTCAATGATGACGTTGGCAAAAAAAAAGTCAATGATAACGTTGGCAATCACTTTCAGACCAAGAAGGGGCTTAGACAAGGCGACCCATTATCACCAATGCCACTCTCGGTTCGGCACCCTCGTAGGTGTGGAGAGCGGTTGTGGAGGGCCGTGATGCAATGAAACAAGACCTTATTAGACGTATAGGTAAGTAGGAAGCAACTCACGCTCACATGCTGAGGCCGCTAGTCTACAAGAAGAGGGAGCATTTGGTTTATTTGGCATCATTTATTGACAGTACTTCAGCAACTTGGAAGGTGGATCTACTCGAGGAACATTTCCTCCCCGTGGGTGTTGAAGTGATTCAATCTATTCACATGAGCACTAGCAGGATGGATGACATTGGGCATGGCACTATGACAAAATTGGAGTCTTGACCGTTAGATCGACGTATTGTCTCCTAGTCCATACTAAGAGGAGAAGGGAAGACTGGATGGAGGGACGCTCGACTGGTTCCAACTCGAAGAGGAGAATCAGTGGCAGCGGCTATGGAAGGTTTATGTGTCGTCAAAGCTGAAAATTTTCTATGGCGCCTGGGACACCAGTCGCTACGTACTAGTGATGTCCGCAACCATAGACATATGGCTGAAACCAGTAGTTGTTCAATATGTGGTGAAGACTAGCGACGTTCTTTGATCAACCGTACGATAGTGTGTGGGCACTCGCTAACGCTAACGAGAAGATTGTCCAACACATGAGGATCGGAAGAACCATCGGCTAGACAATGGTTGTTCCTAATGATGGAGTTGTTGTCAAAGGAGGAATTTGCTACAATGGTGGTGACTATGTGGGCTATCTGGTTTGCATGTAGAAAGATTATCTTTGAGGGGGAGTACCATAGCCCGCTATCGACTCACCGCATTGCTGAAAGTTATCTTAGGGACCTCTCCATCTCGAATTCCAGGATTGAGATATGTAAAAGTTAATGTTTAGCCGTGGTGAAAACCGGCGACGATAGTGCCTTGGAAGCTGTGTGCAAGGCATGAGGATGAGTCCTTTCTAGGAGCATCATCTCTAACAATCACCAGTATTTCTGACCCAGCGACCTTGAAGCGTTGGCGTGCACAGAGGCACTAGCCCTCACAGAGGATCTCCAAGTCCAGTGCATGATAGTGGCCTCGGATTGCTTGCAAGTCATAAATAATTTGAAGGATGACCATGAAGGCAGCTATAGTATGATTACCCAGGAGATCAAAGCCAGATCAAAGGGCTTCACTGGGGTTTTGTTCAAGCATGAAAATAGAGCTTCTAACTCTGAAGATCATTAGTAGCTCGTAGTTTTGTTTCTCCTAGTATTGGACGCCAGATTTGGCTGGATCAGCCCCCTGGTGAACTTTGAATTCCTTATACTATTGGGCAATAAAGAGCTGCTGAATCCTCAAAAAAAAAAGTATTCAGGACAATTGACGTTTGAAGAAGCAGAGAACGAACAGCTGTTGTTAGTTGTTACTCAATTAAAATACTGCAACCCGTTGCTGCATGAGTGCAAGCCCTTCACGTCAAACAGAAGGCTGTTCGACCTCTTCACCGGTGGAGGCAACAAATATTGTAAGCCTCTATAACTTCTTGACGATAGCAGATTTAAATTGAACGATAAGAGGTAGACATCAGTGTCAAGACAAAAGAGCAATCGTGCTTATGCTAATTAAAATGATGCCAAACACACATCAGCAGGACTGCAGGAGTATATGAATCCGAGTTGACATAGATAAAGATTTATCTGTTTTCACAGCCGTGCTATGACTGCTTCGACCTCGGCAGGGGTGTAGAGGTGGTAGTTCGGTGCGACCTTGGCGATATCAACATTGTTTGGAGTTACCTGTTGCAAATAGCATTTTAATAACTCCAGACACTTGGCAGGGGTTCTCAGAGACTGAAATAACAAACATGAGACTGGATCGAGACGTCTTACCTTTTCTTCCATAACCTGCTTCAGGATAGATAGAGCAATACTTTCAGCCTCCTCAAGGGTCAGCTCCTGCAGATGAAACTTAAATCATCAGATACACAGACAATGGTGGAAGTATCCACATACAGCAGAAGGTGGTGTGGTTCATAATGGTTTTCTTTGCAGAAGATTCGAGTCATGCTACTTTCAAGCCTCTTAGCTATATAAGTCCCGAAGATTCCATATGCTTCCATCGAGGTAGCATTTCAACTGGCTAAGAAGAATGTAAACTTCCTTTGCATATATACAAATCGTGTTAAGTAGTGTGTAATATAGTTCAGAGCCATTTGATCTTGTTTTCTTACCTTGTTAAACTGCTCCTGTAAAGAGCTATCAGCACCTTCAGAGCCCGATCCAATTGCCTTGGCATTGCACTGCCAAAAGGTTCCAGATGGGTCGGTGTAGTACCTGAAGCAAGCAAAATAAAGACAGCGAACTTCAACAATTATGGAGGTGTAAATGTTCTTTCTTTTAGACCTAGCAATTTCTAATATAGCCTTCCAAAAAGAAGCTATTCTAATATGCAACAATGTATCGTGAGGCTTGGTACAGAATATTACTTAATTTGTTCTTCGAAAGGGAAGAGGGTAGAAAAATTGTTTCCATACCCAACAACACAGGGAATGTGGTGAAGATGTGATAAATACAAACTTATAAGCAAGAGAGCATTTTGAAGCTTCATATTCAATACTAAAGAAATTTAAGATGTAGCAGTACTAAAGAAGCTTTATCTTTCTGACAATATATCCTACCCTAATATAAAACTCGGTCATTCTATTGAAGGCACATGCCCCACGTAACCTTTTCGTGCGACGGGTGGCCTTAGATCGCGCGCCTATAAGAGCCGAAGTCCCAATGACTACATGCATGCAGGGCATCTTTTTCACGATTCGGAAATTCAAAATGAATTATCTCTTGAACTGTTAATCCGATTGATGATCCGTCTTCACCACTTGGTTCGTTTTGATGAGGACTTTAAAACAAGATCCTATTTTAATATGTTTTGCAGAATTTTTTTTCACCCCAAGTTGCCAGGTTCAAATAACATAAATACCAGGTTACTAGTTAACAATTACCAGATAATTTTTACATGTGTTTTTTTTTGCATAGAAATGATCAACATATTCAGAGAGTGGGTATTCGATCCACTCTAAATTTTGTTCAAAAAATATGGTAATTTTAACCTGGCAACGAACTTTGGATAACTCGGTGACCAAGTGACTGTAATCTGGCAACTAAGTTCGTAAAATGTTTTGTCAAAACATATCAACACAGGATCTAATTTCAAAGATCTCATCGCGAAAACACTAACCGTGAAAACATATCAGAATTTCGACTTATGGTTCAAGAGATAAAGCATTTTAAAGTTTGAAAAACAAAATGAATCCTGAGTGGCAGTGGGCTGCGTGCATGAGGTTGCCATATTTAATCCGTGCCCACGGAATGATATCGGGGGCACGTGCCCGAGGTAGCACAGTTCTACAAAATTTTACAATATTGGTTGTGGCTGGAAGCTCACACATCAAATTAACTTGGTGGAAGCAAAGTGGTTCCTATTTTTGACATGTAAAGAATAATATCAGCACATTGTAAACCCCAACAATGTGAAGGAACATGTAATCTTTTGTTGGCAGTCAAATTACCATTCTGCTACAGATAAGTGATAATCTTATTTGTAACAAATAGGAGAATATAATGAAAGATTTCCCCCAGAGGAATGGCCATTGCAGAAGTTATTGATTATAAGGCATAAAACTGTGTACAGCTGGCCCTAGCATCAGGTACAGCAGCTCCAGTCTTAGGGGAGGGTAAGGAGCCCATAAACAATTGTTTCAAGAGTTGGGTAGGAAATACATTAGGGACAAGTTAGCAAGTCAGAAATGTCCATTAGGAAAATGTTAAGACATATAATAAGCTAACATCCTCTATATAAGGATGCCCTGGAACTTTTATTGATATTAAGGAGTGAACAACCAAAGGCCAAGTTTTGGTACTCCTTTGTGAAGATTCATACTAACATCCTCTATATAAGGATTCCTTGGAACTTCTATTGATATTATGGAGTGAACAACCAAAGGCCAGGTTATGGTACCTCTTTGTAAAGATTCGGAAGTTCAAAACTAGGACTAGGGTAAAAGGAAGGTAGACTCTAAGGCTTAAGCAAGCTCAGTATCAATAACAAAAGAGAAAAATTGATAGCATCAACAATAGGAGCTAAGTTCTTGCATAAGATCGAGATAAGTTGCTTACTGCAAGTAACATCATTCTTTGTTGTCACAACAGAAATGGAACATGCAGGTAGAAGTAAATGCCAGAAAAACTGAAAGCATATTCAAATACAATGGTGCAAGTATACTTTCTGAATCCAATGAAAGAATGTTTTCGTAAAATTGTAAGGCTTGGTACTTACAAACTGGGACCATTTTCATCATGACCAGCAATAAGGAGAGAAACTCCAAAAGGTCGTGACTGCAGGAGCAAATAAGTAGAAATCAGAAACTCGAGTGGTAGTGTTGTGTTCTGATAGTAATAGCAATAAATGCTCACCATTGACTCTTCTTCACCTTCTCCAAAGCGAAGAGCTAGATCACAAATAGCTTGTGTGGTGGACTCAACTGTCATTGGTTCCCCATATGAGAATCTATGGTTCTGAGTATGAACATACAGTAAGATAAAGAGATAAGTAATGAAAAGTGAATGAAATATAAAAGAATAGAAAAGTGAATGAAGTATACAAGATTATAGAAACGTACTTGGGTCTCCACACGAGCATGCTCAACCAATGTCCTCGCATCAGCAATAAGGCCACTCATGGCGCAACCAACATGCTCATCAATTTCCATAATTTTCTCAACACTGCTAGGTTCCTATACAAGGCAAAAATTCGTGCTATTAATGTTGACACGATTGAAAGTGGTGCAAAGCCATAGAAGAAGTGAGATAAAATAGAGAGAAGGGAACAAGTAAAATAAAACTGGCAACCTAGAAACTGGCAAAAACTCATGATCTTAATGTTGACACAATTAGAAATGGTGCATAGGGTTTGACCAATTAGTTGTCACGAAAAATTATAACTCAGATGTGAATATCAAATCTCCAGGAAGTTGCAACATATTTACGAAGTTTGATCTATGCGAGTCACCCATAATATATACAGCATAACAGGATGAGGACACCAACAACTGAGGGGAAAAGTCTAATTATGGTGAACGAACAACACTTGATATGTGGCTTTTACATCACAATTCACCGATACCAAACAGCAGACACGTCTATATGGAACATAAACAAGATTTAAACAACTGAGACATTGGAATCAGCAATAAGAAGCCTCAAACAAAATCCCCAAGAGGGCAGAGGATTATCTAAGGAAAAACTAAGTATAAGAAGTCATCCATGACGCTGAATGAAAGCTCAAAGTTCAATGGCATATGAATTTAGGATCATTGCATCGAAGTTGGGCACTAAAATGAAAAACAGTCCCACTCAGTTTCGAAAGTACACTTGAATCATTAAGTAGAGAGCCAACAGAAATTACCAGCAACGGAGACGTCACACGTTTCTCCACAGCAAGAACAACCCCATCCTTGGTCTTCAACCCGATAGCAGTAGAGCCCAACTGCAAAAGGCATGAGGATCAGCAAAGCCATCACTCATATGAGCATATCCAGTGCAGTATTAACTGGTATGAAACAGCTTAGTTGCAGCTGAAAATGCGTATGCAAAGGATACAGTGGCTGAAATCAACCTAGCAAATATGCAAACTACAAAGATGTGAGAGCCTACAACCACGAATCAGGCAACCTAACGCAAAGATCGTCCCCAAACAACCCTGGACTCCATCAGGGAAGCCACCGCATCGCCGCCGCCCGTGTGGCGCAGACAAACCGATTCGTAAATCTAAACCGAGATCGAGAGCAAAAGAGGGGTGGTCGGGAGGGGCAGGCAGGCAGGATCACTCACCTTGATCGCCTCTATGGCGTACTCGACCTGGAACAGCCGCCCCTCCGGGGAGAAGGTGTTCACGCCGCGGTCGTACTCCGTCCTGCGCGAAACAGAATTTAATCCCGGAATAATAAGATGAAAAATTCACGAGAAGAAACAGCCCCGCCGCCGCCGGCGCGGAATCCAGCGGTGGGTCGGGAATTTGTGAAGGAGAAGGGGCGATGTCGATTGTTACCTGGTGAGGAACATGGTGGCGCGCGGTTTGCTTGGGCTTGGGGAAGAAGGGTTTGTGGGAGACGAGAGGAAGGTTCTGCTTGAGGAAGAAGAAGGTAGAGAGGTCCCTCGTTTTCCTTTCTTTTCTTGGGCAAGTTCATGTGCTCGAGCCCTTTTATTATGTCTCTTTTATAGTTTTATTCATATTTTGGAGGATTGGGATATGGAATATTGGCTATTTTCCTATGTTGGTTGTTTAATTCGTATAATTGATAGGTTTTTTCTGATGAATTATTTGTACCATATTTCATACAGTACAATTTTTTTATATATTATACAGTACAAAATTTTGCATCCACTCAAAATGATTTTGTGACATAATCAAACGAATCAAAATCATAGGGGACTCAAAATGACATGGCACTGCAATCATGTGCTTTTCTCGTTGCTACATTTAAAAAATTGTGTGAATCCAAGAGGCCCATAATCTTCTTGGATACGCTTCATGGCTATATCTTCTCTTTCTTAATAGATAACCCTATTTTGCTGGTCTCACAGCGAGCCACGTCATCTGATTAACAGCTCAGGTTGCTCCGTCCCTCCATTCTTCATACGTGGGCTGGTGGGCTGGTCCGACGTGCGGCCTCCTCCTCACAAATGCTCATGAAGGCACCAAATAACTCCCAACATTCAACGAGTGGAAACTCCCCACGAGGCTAGAACTCATCCGCCGCCTCCTCCAGGTTAAAAACCAGGACATGCTTCCATCTGCATCGAGCACGCCGGCCTCCTCGCGGCGCCACCTCTGCCAGCAGCCTCCACGCTGGTACGTGGCCACCCCCCCCCCCCCCCATTTCAATCCTCCTTATTAGTTTTTTTCAATCCCTCAACATGTCTTTCGATTCTGCCAGGTTGAGATCCGGCTTCAAATCTGATTGACGTTTTTTCCTTGGCGCCCGATTTGATTGGATTCTGCCATGTACTACTGGTTACGGACGCTGAAGCTAGGAGGCATGTACAGCCTACAGACGGTGAAGAGATCCGGCTTCAAATCAACATGAAGTCCTCTGCGTCTGATTTGATTGGATTCTGATCTACCTCAATCCTCCAGGTTTCTTTGGATTTATTTGATTGTGGATTTGCTCGCTAAAGCTAGGAGATCTATGGACGCTGCGCAACACCTAATTGCATCGGTACACAAATTGTAATCTCCTAATCTTAAATTTATTACGTTGGATGAGCACATCCATCATCTATTTCCGTAATCATGCATTGGTACGAAAAGCTCTAATATCATGGTTTTAAATATTAATCATGCATTGGTACGAAAAGCTCTAATATCATGGTTTTAAATATTCATTTACATTGGATGGGCACATGCATCATCTCTTTAAGTAATCATGATCTTATAGTAATGCATTTCTATTGCGAAATCTTCCCTAAATTAATTAAATGCATTGTGATTTGCTCTCTTGCAATCTTCCATCAAAGTACCAGAACAACAGTACCTGCTTCTTTTCAATACGCCCGTGTGTAGTTCCAAAGATAGAAAGCTCTGAAGATTATGAAAATACCACGAGTCATATTGGTAGGAATTATGTCTCACGCAGTCCCGGATGACTATTTCTGTCAGTCACAACCAGTTGTTACCCCTCAACTGAACCATTCTTCTTCCAATAACCCGCGCCGTCGCGCCCACCATAGGAATAGAGGTTAGTAAGGGTCAACATGTCTCATATTTACCGATATACTTATCAATTTATTCAATTTCCATGAGTTTCATATTGATCAAACTACAACAGATATAGAAGAACGGTCAGTATGTCAAAATTTAAATGAGGAATCATCTACATCAATTCCTCAAACACCAACAGATAGGATGCTTTTGTTTTTCTGTATTTACTCTTTTTCTGTTGTTGTAAGGTACAAGAAACACTAGGAACATCGCGTGATTCTGCACCCTTTGACGGTCAGTTGTCTACTATCCTCGATACAATAACTAAAGTTACTCCAGGGCACTAGTAGGAGAGGCTGACCAAGACATGTATACTGCTCCAGCGGCCATTATGGTTGTCTCGAAAGGCAACTACTCTGTGATCATCTTTGAATCGTCAATTTCCTCTATTATTATTAGTTTTTATATATTTTTTCATGCCTTTTCCTTTCCATTGATGATATTCATATCTTTTGTTTCAATTCATTCTCTCCACTTAAGTAGTAATATCTTTATTGTTGTACTATTCTTGAAAGGAAGGAGCAGTAGAGAAGGCTTCCATTTATTTCGTCTCAGGTTTATACAACTTTGTTTGGCAGTGTCCCTCGGCATCATGAGCATAAAAAGCCTAATATATACTAACTCTATGTTTTTTCTTTTCTTTTTTGCAAACACGTTCATTTTAAAGCTGATTTAATAACCCGTACCCAATTTAAGGCACCACAACATATCTCTCTACGACAGGAGGAACAATACCAGTTAATTTGTCCATATCAAAATGCACATACAACTTTTAACACACACGCCTCTCCCATCAGGGATACATGGAGCAACAATGAGAGGCAAAAACAAATATTGCTTAGTGAACCATACATGCTTGCTTATATTCGACGTTGCTACATTAATGCACATTTCTTTATATCGAGCACACTAATGAGGCTCGCCGCGTGAATACTTCCTTCTTCACCTAATCGACAAATAGAAGTCAGCAAGATATATGCCGAGGGAATACAAAAACTTGTGGACATTATACCGCCCCTGCATCTAACTTTACAAGAGGGCAAACAAGGGGACTTCCAAGTGCTGACATCACAAAAATACTTAGATCAGATCATACGCCCTTCACAATTGTTTACATCAAAAATGGAAAGAGGCATGTCAGGACTATCCTTTGTGGCGACAAAAAGATCTACAAACACCTTGGATAGTCAACAATGCACTCATGAAGTACTCACACCATGTAATAGGCTTTTTACTGACTTTTGAATAATGAAATGTGTTGCTTTACATCATGACAAGAGATTAACTTGTCAATGCCTACGGGTTGTAGACTAGGGTTTTAGCTAGAAGTAGAGGGCAAGTAAACTCGAAGGTTTCAGCCGAAAAGTACTCGACGATATGAAAACTAGGTTTTGTGAGACAATGAATCGATGCTTTCTTTGTCCCTCGGCTCCCCCTTATATAGAAGGTGGAGCCGAGTGATTCGTGATACACAAGTTACAGAGTCCGGGAGAGTTTCCAACTCATCCCGCAATATTACAAGTGTTATCTCCTAATACAACTCTAGCTTTCCTTAATTAACAACTTGGGCTTCCGATTCTTCTTATCCTTCAGGTCGTGGGCCTTCAGTAAACCCCGGGTACCATCTTCGGCAGGCCCATTGGGGATGCCTATGTCAGTAGCCCCCGAGATTTTGCTTGAATCGCAGAGTCAGGGAAAATCTCCACCTTTATATTTATTCGATAACTGTGAACTTTACCACATATCTTTGCATATGAATTTATATATTGTACAGGGATAATGGTAGTTGGGGCTAGTTCATCTGACGGATCAGGTACTAGTTAACTGCTCTAGTGGCAATCCGCAAAAACCTACTTCAAAATCACGTCCCTGGACATGATCTCGGGATACTGGTGTAAACTTCGACAGGTGTCGCTTAAGGTCTTACCATTCTGTCGAGTCCCAGTCATATTTATTGGGTACCTAACGCGTCCATTAGGATTTTTCTTCGTATTTGTTGATACGGAAAAAAATAGCAAACCGACGTCAGAGACGGCGCCACGCCACACAGAACGGATCTGGGGTCTTACCTTCGCAAAGTTTTGCGGCATTCAGAAATTGTTCGCAACTTTGGCGTTCTGAGAATATATTGTCGAGTGCTTTTTCGGCTGTTGGAATAGCATATTTTATTGAGTCAACGGATGACTTATATTGCTCTCCCGATGGGAGTATATGTAGAGTTATTTACATAACTCTAAATATGCTCACTTTTTCTTCTTTTTTCCTTCTTTTTTTTATAATTTCATCGGGCACGCGAACAGCGTTCCCGATGGGAGTAGCCCCCGAGGCTATGAATAAATACTTGTATTTGATCACAGGCTCTCGCTGTTTCTATTTTGTCTTTCTCGAATTTTTCATTTTTCCAAAGTAGCCCCCGAGTATTTGATCAAAAACTTGTATTTGATCAAAGGCTCTCGAAATAATCCACAATCTGCTGCTGTCGCCGTTCTTACGAAACTGCTTAGTCGAATTTTTCTCTTGCCAAGGTGACATCACTGCTGACGATAGCCACGACCGCTGTACCGGGAAAACGCGAGAACTGCTCTCTCTCTGCCTTGCGGGCCCTAATTACCCATCAAGTTGACACGTCGTGCAAGTGGGGGACAAACGTCCTCCGCTTTTTCTGGCGCACGTACTGTAGCTCCTGTTCTTTCTCGTCTAAATGAAATTACTTTTTACCCCTTGTCCACATGTACACCATTTGTACCACAATCTCTTCATCCAACGGCGCGTCGATTCACCGCACCTCTATATAAAGGCATCGTCTTCCTCCTTCAGTCCTTTTGCTCGCGCCGCACCTCTGTTTCTCCTCTGCAAAATCCTCCATTACTCCCATTGCTTCAAGCGCTCAACCACACTCACACCTTTCGCCGCCACACTCATTGATGCCACCTCGCATCCGTTTGACTATGCATAGCACTCCGGAGTCGAAGATGGCGACAGCGGATCTGGGGAGCGCTGAGTGGGAAAGATCTAAGATCTCTGCCCAAGACATCAACTTGCTGAAGAAGATGGGGTTCACTAAGAAGGAGAACTCGCTCCGCTTCCCCAAGGAGGAAAGCTATCCAACGCCTCCAATCGAGTATCGGGTCAGTTTCGTTGACCACCTCATCCGAGGTCTTTCTCCCCCAATCCACGAGTTTCTTCAGGGTCTTCTGTTTGTCTATGGGCTTCAACTGCATCAGTTGACGCCCAATTCCATCCTCCACATGTCGATTTTTATCACATTGTGTGAGTGCTTCCTCGGAGTCCAACCTAATTGGGCTCCGTGGAAGCGTATCTTCTGCCTCCGTCGTAATGGCTCCCACAATGTCGCCTACAACATTGGCGGCGTTGTTATCTGTGTTCGTTCTGACGTCGAATATTTCGACGTCAAATTCCCCGACTCCGTCCAAGGTTGGCGGAAGAGATGGTTGTACGTTCATGAAGAAAGCTCCGATTCAGTGGAGGACAACATCGCCCCTTTTGACGGAGAAGCCAAAATCCTTCGCCACCGTTCCTGGGATGCTGAAGCTACCGAAGCTGAGAAGTTGGCGACAGAAGCACTGATGACTCGCATCCATGAGCTACAGAACACCCGCGGCAAGGAACTATCGGGTATTTAGATCACATCGTATTTCCTTAGAATTAGAGTGCAACCTCTCCAGGCGCGCAAGAATCCCCTCTGGATGTATGCTGGTGAAAAGGACGTCGACAGGCTTTCCAAAGACCTTCCTTTGAAGGATTTTGAGAAGCTTATCCGAAGAATCTCATCGCTCAGCAAGAAGGATACCATTCCATCCTCTTGCTGCATTACGCCATATAGTGGCGCCAACCCCCTTCCCGAGGTAATTTTTCCTTTTAGTCGCTATATTGTCTTGTCGAGTTTTACTATTTGTCGACTACTATCTTGCTAGCTTTTTTGCATAACTTCTTTTTTTATCGACACTCTTTCTTTTTCTCAGAACCACCCCGCTCCTGCTTCTCTTCCTCCTCTTCCTGAGGGTGGAGAAGTTGAAGATCGTACTGTTGTCGATGATGACAACCAAGGTACCTCGCGCCCTGAAAGTGAAGTCGCGGGTTCTCACAAATCCGCGGCTTCTTCTGAAAAAGAGGCTGATTCAGAGGCCACTGCGTCGACACACTCCCTTCCTCCCGCTGTTTCTCCAAGGAACAAGAGGAAAAGGGATGACGTCGAAGATTCCGGCACCTCCAAGGCCGAAGAAGCTGGTCCTTCAGATAGGAAGGCAGCTTTCAATCCATACGATGATGCCCTCGTCAGCTCGTAAGTTCTCTATTGCCTCTTATTGTTTTGCTCTTGATATTTTTGTCTATCATGCTTCTTATATTGTCGTCATTTTACTGCAGTGGTGACGAGGAAGAAGCGCAACTTATTGACGCGACTGCTCAAACGAGTACGTCACGTACTATAGTTGTTTCTGAAGCGCAAGCTGATGGAGATGAATCTTCGCCTCCTCAGCAAAACACCGAGCAGCCAACTCCTCCTACGAGCCCCCGTGCCCCTTCGCCAAAAAGGGCAAGGGTTGAATCAATCACGGAGCCTGCCTTACAATTGGGTGGCTCCACGACTCCTCTCCTGGATGATGTAAGTCCCTTCTCCTTTTTGTGCAAAGTACTTTCGATGCTATCGACTTTTTGTTGTTTACTTCTTTTTTGCTTTGTGCTGTCGAGCTTTTTACTATATTGACGCTTTCTTTCTCTATTTGCCTTTATCAGCCTTTGATTAAGGAATTCATCCGCTTCGGTACCCAATTCGTCAGGTACCGTGATCATGCTAACAAAGCTGAAGGTAATATTTTGCTGCTTCTTCTAACGAATGACTTCTCGCTCTTTTATTGTCGTGATTTTCACTGGTTTTGACTATTTTGGCAGAAAATCTTGCGGAAGCCAACAAGCGTGCTGATGCACTTGCTCAAAAACTGGAGCAAAGTGAAAAGGCTCGTAAGAAGGCTGAAGCAGATGCTAAAAAGGCCAATGCGGATGCTGCTTCTGTCGAAGATCTTCTGAAGAGACTTCATGACGCATAAACTACCTTAAGCGACAAAGTGACCGAGCAAGCTGCTCGTGAAAAAGAAATCCTCAGTCGCTTACAGTCGCAAATTCAACGTTTTGTTAGTAAGTGCTCGAATCATTTGTTTATTTCTTCGAATTGCTTCACTGTCTCGAGCATTCTTATTAACGAGCTTCCCTTTGCTTGTTTTCAGGGAGAACTCATCAAGAATATGAAGTGGAGGATCCTGAAGGCGATCAGCTTATCGACGCGCTCTCTCTCCTTGAAATCCATGGGGATGAAGCACGCGAAGGCCTTGCTGACGCTGAAGCAGGTCTGTCGAAGCTTTTCCCCTATTTCTTTCCGAAGAAGGTGGAGCCCGACACTTTTACTGCTCTCGCCAAAAGCTTCAACGTGTCGGAAGATCTTGGGCTCAAACTTCGCCAAGAAGGCCTGAAGATTGGTGTTGAGGGTACCATCGCTGTGATTGCTGATAGCCAGCAAAACATCGACTGGACTAAGGTTGGCGACATAGGGGAGATGGAAACAAAGAAATGGCAATCTCTAATTAGAGCTGCCAAGCCTCCCTCAAAGCCGATCCTTGCTTTCCTTGGTGTCAAACCAACTCCTGCTCCAAGCGCATCCAAGCCGGAGGTCAAGTAGACCGCCCTGTCTTTCTTTCTTTTTCCTTTTGGTGCTGTCGCCAAATAGCTTTGGCGACACTTGCCCCACTAGTTTGTTAGGGCGACCTCTATTGTAATATCTTGTAAATATTCTGAAAATCAATGGAATTCTATTTTGCTTGATGATTGATGTCGAACCTTTTGTTTCAGTTGACATTTGATAACCGTGCTTCAAGTCCTCGTCCTTCCGATGTTTTTCCTGCTTCCTCTCGCTCGAAGAAAACGCCTATCGATAAAGAATTGGGTGGAGATTCCTCGAGTGAAGGTTTAGCACAGGACTTGGAAGAACTTCGCCAGCAGCTTCAGTATGCGAAGAAGCAAACACTTGTGATGATGGAGCAATCTCGAAAGGCATCCAAAAAAGAGAAAGTTGCACTTCAACAAGCTGAAGAAGCCATAGCTGCCAAGGAAACCGCCGTTTCTGAAGCTGCAAAAGCGACCACTCGAGAGAATTTTATGCTCGATTTGATGAATGAAGCCAGTGTGGATATGTCAGGTATGCTTTTGCAAACCAAAACTTCTTCTATTTTCCTGTTGTTTCCTTTTTTGAAATTCTTGTGTTGTCGCCAAATAGGTTCCTTTCTCGATGCTGCTGCTGAAGACGAAAGGGTAAACGCAAGGACAAATCTCCTCGTTAACCTCTCTCTTGACCATGGTTCTCTGTTCTGGGCCACTCCATCAACCCAAGAAGAGTGTCAGGTTTCAAGACCGCACCTGTCAGGTTCGCGAGTTCCTTGATTTCTGCACCAGAACCTTGTCCTTGGTTTACAAGACAATGTTTCCTCGGAACGAGACACCCGACACTCTTCTTGGGTTGATGGAAAAATTTCGGGATGCTCCTCGTATCCATAACTTTGTGCGAGCTAAATTGTCTGCTGGAGCAAGATTCGCCATGATTATGATACAGATCTGCTACCGAAAATTAGACCTGACGATGATTGTCTCCAAGTGCCTGGCCAAGCAGTCGAAACGAAAAAGGAACATCGACAAAATAAATGATATTGTAACTCCTGTAGCCGAAGAAATGATGGACGAACTTCTTCGGATGGACTCTGAATTCTTTGTCAAAGGGAGCTATGCTGAACATACGACGACTGTTGTAAATAACAAGGGTCTATCCATAGATAGTATATTAGGCATTAACTGATTTGCACTATATTGCAAGAAACCATGTCTATATTTTTTGTCGAATTCTTCGTGATAATGAAGTTGTCTATATTGTGAAGTGTAATCTATATTGCGAAGCCCCCGAGCCTTTGGCCGGAGCTCAAACTATTTTTTGCGTTTCGATGAATTTACTATTTTGCGAGAGTATATATATTTTGCTGTCGTGGGTTATGAGCCCCCGAGCCCGTCGACGAAAAAAGATGTATATCACCAATATCTTTTACTATATTGCAGCACCGCGAGCCCGCCTCATTAAAAACCTTTCCAGCCCCACTCGGTGCCCCGAAAAGGAAAAGAGTGCGTACGAAAACTCGCGGGCGTTTCGGTACATTGTATTTTTACAAAGGAGGACTATATTTCGACTCTAAGCGTAGAACCGCCCGAGTTGCGCCACGTTCCGGGGGTTTTTCTCGGGAACCCCGTCTTCTTGTCCTTGATCCTGTACGCTCCTCCTTCGATTACTTCTGTGACGATGTAAGGGACAAGCCATGGCGACTCGAGTTTTTCAGTACTCTGTTGATTGAGCCATAGAACTAAATCCCCGACCTGAAAAGACCTTGGCCGCAATCGTCGACTGTGGTAGTTTTTCAAGTCTTGCTGGTACTTGGTGACACGTGATAGTACTTCATCTCGAGCTTCGTCAAGAGCATCGACATCGTCCTCAAATGCTCTTCTGGAAGTTTCTTCATCATACTCTGTGACTCTTGGTGAATCATGCTCTATTTCTATCGGTAGCACTGCCTCAGCTCCATGGACCAGAAAAAACAGAGTTTCCTGTGTCACTGTATTTGGCGTTGTTCGAATACTCCAGAATACACTTGGCAACTCTTCTGGCCAAGTATGTCGAGCTTTTTCCAGCGGTCCCAACAAACGCTTCTTGATGCCGTTGCAGATGATACCGTTGGCTTTCTCGACTTGACCATTAGTTTGTGGGTGCCCAACTGACGCGAAGTGCAATTTGATGCCTACTTCCGCGCAGTATGCCTTGAATTCCTTGGATGTGAAGTTACTGCCATTGTCCGTGACGATGCTATGAGGTACTCCAAAACGAAAAACAATGCTTTTCACGAACTTTATTGTTGATGCTGCATCTGGGGAATTTATCGGCTTTGCTTCTATCCTCTTGGTGAATTTGTCGACAGCGACGAGCATATACTCGTATCCTCCTGACGAGGCCTTGTGTAACTTTCCCACCATATCGAGACCCCATTGAGCAAAGGGCCAAGACAATGGTATTGGCATCAGTTCTGCTGCCGGAGAGTGAGGTTTTGCGGCAAATCTTTGGCACGCGTCACAGGTTCGTACTATCTCTTTCGCGTCCTCGATTGCTGTCAACCAGTAAAATCCAGCCCGAAAAACCTTAGCCGCGATAGATCGACTGCTCGCGTGATGACCACATATTCCCTCGTGTACATCCTTCATGATTATCCTTCCTTCTTCGGGTGTGACGCACCTTTGTAACACTCCCGAAATACTGCGCTTGTACAACTCCCCTTTGACCACTGTAAAGGCTTTGGATCGTCGAATAACTCGCCTTGCTTCAACTGGGTCGTCGGGTATTTCTTTCCTTAAGATGTATGATATGTATGCTTCCATCCATGGGACCTGCACCATCATCACTAGCTCCTGGCCCTCTTCTTCTTCTGGTGCTTCCTTGGGGGTCGTCGAGGTTTTCTCTTCCTTCTGCTTCTTCTGCGTCTTCTTTGGCTTTGTGGATCTCTCGGTTATCTCTTCCCAAAACACACCTGGTGGAATTGCGAGGCACTGCGACCCGATGTTTGCAAGAACATCGGCTTCATCATTACTCAGCCTGCTGATGTGATTTACTTCGCATCCATCAAGTAACTTCTCAAGCTCATTGTACACTTCTTTGTAGGCCACCATGCAATCATTAACCGCGTCACACTGGTTCATGACTTGCTGAGCCACCAATTGTGAGTCGCTGAAGATTTTTAATCGAGTTGCACCACAAGCTTTCGCCATCTTCATCCGTGTATAAGAGCTTCATATTCTGCTTCATTGTTAGATGCGTTTGGGAACGTCATCCATAGGACATACTTCAGTTTGTCGCCTTCAGGTGATATAAGTATCACACCTGCACTAGCTCCTTCTACCCTCTTGGACCCGTCAAAGTTCATAATCCAAGTTCTCGATAAATCCGGGGGTCCTGTATTTTGCAGCTCCATCCACTCTGCGATGAAATCTGGCAGAATTTGCGACTTTATTGCTTTTCTTTTTTCATACGTGATGTCCCGAGGAGAAAGTTCTATTCCCCAAAGGGAGACACGACCTGTAGCTTCTGGATTGTTTAGTATATTGGATAGAGCCGCTTCGTTGACCACTATTATCGGGTGTGCCGAAAAATAATGCCGCAATTTTCTTGCGGTTGTGATCACTCCATATGCTAACTTATGGTATTGCGGGTACCGTTGTTTTGAAGGCGATAGAACTTCACTAATAAAATATACCGGCCGCTGTACTCCATGGAGTTTTCCTTCTTCCTCTCTTTCCACAACTAGCACCGTGCTGACCACTTGGGGTGTAGCCGCAATATATAACAAGAGGGGTTCCTTCTCTTTCGGCGCCACCAAGATTGGTGGTGTCGAAATTGTGCGTTTAAGGTCCTCGAAGGCTCTGTCTGCCTCTTCATTCCATTGGAACTTCTCTCCTTGCTTGATTAAAGCGTAGAACGGTAACACCTTTTCTCCTAGCCTGGCGATGAATCTGCTTAAAGCTGCGACTCGCCCAGTTAACTGTTGTATTTCTTTCAACTTTGTAGGCTTCCTCATTGTTACGATAGCTTGAATTTTTTCGGGATTAGCTTCAATCCCTCTTGCTGAGACTAGGAACCCGAGAAGTTCTCCTGCAGAGACGCCGAAAGAACACTTCGTTGGGTTCAGCTTGAGGTAAAACTTGTCGAGGTTGTCGAAAGTTTCCTTCAGGTCCTCAATTAGCGTTGCTCCCTTTTTTGACGTTATGACGACATCATCAATGTACACTTGCACGTTTTTCCCAATCTGTGTTGCTAAGCACTTCTGCATCATCCGCTGATATGTTGCTCCCGTGTTTTTTAGACCAAAGGGCATTGTTCTATAGCAAAACACGCCGTAAGGTGTAATGAATGCTGTTTTGACCCCATCCTCTTCTTTCAATCTGATCTGGTTATAACCAGAGTATGCGTCCAGGAAGGAAAGACGTTCACATCCTGCCGTGGAGTCGATAATTTGATCGATCCTCGGGAGTGGAAAGTGATCCTTTGGACAATGTTTGTTGAGACACGTAAAGTCGACACACATGCGAAGGACTTTAGTGTTTTTCTTCGGAACCAACACTGGGTTTGCGACCCACGTGGCCTCTGTATGCAGCTCCTTGATGAAACCAGCTTCTCTCAGTCGATCAATTTCTGACAACATAGCTTTGCGGTTTGGCTCCGAAAAACGCCACAAAGGTTGTTTTATTGGTCTCGCTAATGGATCCAAGTTTAGGTGGTGCTCGGCAAGTTCCCTGGGTACTCCTGGCATGTTAGCTGGACACCATGCGAAGATTTTCCAGTGCTCACGGAGGAACTCGACGAGCGCGCTTTTCTATGCGAGGTCCATGTCTGTAGCGATGGACGTCATCTTCTTTGGATCTGTCGGGTGAATCTGCACCTCTTTAGAATTTTTTGCAGTATTAAAGGTTGACTCCTTGGTAGGCCTTCCTACATCTGGCAGCACATCATAATCAGTCGTGAGCCTTGACGCCATGTACTTTGCTTGCATCCCGAAGGTTTCTGATAGTCGATGAAAGTCCTTGTCACATTTATCGGCTAACGCGAAGCTTCCTTTAACTGTGATTGGTCCCTTAGGTCCAGGCATCCTCCATAACAAGTATGTGTAATGTGGTACCACCATAAACCTGGCATATGCTGGGCGTCCCAACAAAGCGTGGTACTGCGACGGTAAATCCACGACTTCAAACTCCAGCCTATCTATCCTGTAGTTTTCTCGGGTCCCAAACTGAACATCGAGATTTATCTTTCCCAACGGATAACTTGGCTTCTCTGGCGTGATTCCATGGAAACGTGTATCAGTTGGCTTCAGATTTGCTAGAGATATGTTCATCTTCCTTAGTGTATCTACATACGTAAGGTTTAAACTACTGCCTCCATCTATGAATACTCGCGATACGTCGAATCCCGCGATTACTGCTAGTAAGATAAGTGCTGACTGCCCTGGTCGAGGAACTTGTTGCGGGTGATCCGCTATTGTGAAGCCAATGTCTTGCCCTGACCAATTGAGGTACTCAACCGTTGGTGGAGGCATCTTCTCTGCCATGAATACCTGTCGCGAGATTACTTTCTGAGCTCTATTGGATGGCCTGCCTTTCTGAATCATCGAGACCGCTCCGTTAGAATTGGGATCAACGTATGGAGGTGGCTCTGGTGCTGCCGCTATTCTGAGCTAGTGTCGATTTTCGTCCGTAATTGCGGGAGGAGGTGGCAAGTGGATCTCACTCCTGGGCCCTTGCGGGTTTCTATTTGTCGCCTGGGCATTGGCGTGCCCTGCCCACCTTAGCATTGCCTGAAAATTTCGGCAATCCTTTTGCAGGTGTCCTGACTGTCTCTTTCCATTGTTGTCGAGATAGAAATGCATCTGACACGGCCCGTTCATCATATCCTCGGGAGACACGAAAGGTCTCTGGAACCTTGGCCCATTATTTGGCCTGTTATTTCGGGAGTCATCTCTATTGTCGCCTCGCTGCTCGTTGCTCCTTTGATAATCATCTCTATTATTTCCTCCAGCGCTCGCTCGAAAGCCAGCCGAGATTTGTCCAGGAGCATCATAGCTCGAGTACTGCCGAGGAAATCGTCGCCTATTTTGATAATTTCGACCGCGGTCTTCCTCTGGTGACCTATGCCGTTTGTTGTGAATAGCATCTTCTCCGTCTGCCCATATGTTTGCTATCTCCATCAATGCGGATACTGTCTTTGGGTTGGTTCTCCCCAAGTCCTCGACAAAATCTCCCCGC
Organism: Lolium rigidum; assembly: GCF_022539505.1. Lineage (NCBI taxonomy): Eukaryota > Viridiplantae > Streptophyta > Magnoliopsida > Poales > Poaceae > Lolium > Lolium rigidum. The sequence continues at coordinate 79,857,371 of NC_061512.1, read as the reverse complement.
CGGATTCCTGCGACAAACGCGTCTATCGCTCTCTCGTCAGATATATTTTCTGCCGAGTTTTTAATGATATTCCACCTTTGGATATACTTTCTCATTGATTCATCGTGCTTTTGTCGACACGCTCTCAACTCTTCCAACGACGCAGGTTTTTTGCAGGTGGATCGAAAATTCTTGACGAATACGTCCTCGAAGCTATCCCAACTGTCGATATAACCTGGAGGAAGCTTCTTTATCCAAGATCGCGCAGCTCCACTCAAGTGTACTTGGATGCTCTGCATAGCTGTTGCTCTGGTTCCTCCTATCAGCTTCACCGTCTCGAGATAATCAACTAGCCAATCCCCTGGATCTTGCAGGCCGTCGAATTTTTTGAAGTTATCGGGTAGTTTGAACCCCGAAGGAACTCGAGTTTTTCGGACCCTCCTTATGAAGCACGGCAGCCCACACATATCCCCGTCATCTATCTCTGGGGAGTGCTGATGTTCCCTTCTATTTTGTCGTGCTCTGTCCACCCTTGCTTGCACTGCAGTGTCTCTTGCTCCACCTGTTCTCTCGGGAACTGGTGCTGCCGCCGCAGGTCGTGGTCTATTTTGTCTTGCTGAACCTTCGGGAGGCGTTGTTACAAACGTTGTTCCCATGGCCCCAACTCCTGCCATAGCCATGTTGTACAATGCTTCTCTTGGATCTCCAGGGGGTGGCTTGGATGCGAGGATAAAGGCTTGCATCGTCATATACCCAGCCTCTGGTGTCTTAGGGATAATGTTTCCTCTCGTGTCTATCGACATAAAGGACATGTCGAGGTTTTGAAATAGATTCTCTCTATCTGCCTCTGGTATATTCTGCAGCCGAGATCTCGCTCTATTTCGAGCTGCCCTGTGGCTATCTCCCGAAGTTCCTGAATGTCGACTTAACTCCGCCCTTCGCCTGCTTGATGCAGAGGCTGCTTCCTGCCTTCTATCCAACTCGATTTTCTGCTTCTCGAGCTCCCGCCTGGTGCGTGCAAGCCTATATTGATATGCTTGTAACTCCTCAGGTGTCGCCGTTACAGTCATTGACTCTGTACCATTAATAGCTCTTGCGACTCGATCCCATACTTCCTGCGGAAATCGCACCATCTCTCGTGTTCCTGGTCCAATATATTTTGTTCCTAGACCTCTCGTGAGATCTGCAGGATCGACATATGGATTTCCCGCCTCGTCGAAATTCTCTGATGTCTCCTCTTGTGGGCGACTCAGATCTCCGATTGCATAGATCTGATGATATTTTGGATACTGAACCATGTTGGGTTTGGTGACACCATCATAAAGATTGGTGAAGACCTTGCCAACGGTAGTGGATCTGTCGATGAAGTTGAAGCTATCGAAGCTATTCGAGTCATCGCTTATATCTGAGTCCGCAGATGACTCAAAGGACATGTCGGTGAAGATCTTGGCGAGTTTTTCGCTTGCCCTGGTGCTGATGAAGCGTGGCGATGAAGTCTCCTCGTCGCCTGACTCGGTTGACGATGTTGAGCTCGAAAAATCGGAATCGACCACTGATACGCGTACAGCACGCGTCCGTTGGGAACCCCAAGAGGAAGGTGTGATGCGTACAGCGGCAAGTTTTCCCTCAGTAAGAAACCAAGGTTGATCGAACCAGTAGGAGCCAAGAAGCACGCTGAAGGTTGATGGTGGCGGAGTGTAGTGCGGCGCAACACCATGGATTCCGGCGCCAACGTGGAACCTGCACAACACAACCAAATTACTTTGCCCCAACGTGACAGTGAGGTTATCAATCTCACCGGCTTGCTGTAATAAAGGATTAGATGTATAGTGTGGATGATGATGTTTGCAGAAAACGAGTAGAACGAGTATTGCGATAGATTGTATTCGATGTAAAAGAATGGACCGCGGTCCACAGCTCACTAGAGGTGTCTCTCCCATAAGATAAATAGCATGTTGGGTGAACAAATTACGGTTGGGCAATTGACAAATAAAGAGGGCATGACCATGCACATACATGTTATGATGAGTAGTGTGAGATTTAATTGGGCATTACGACAAAGTACATAGACCGCTATCCAGCATGCATCTATGCCTAAAAAGTCCACCTTCGGGTTATCATCCGAACCCCCTCCAGTATTAAGTTGCAAACAACAGACAATTGCATTAAGTATGGTGCGTAATGTAATCAACAAATACATCCTTAGACATAGCATTGATGTTTTATCCCTAGTGGCAACAGCACATCCACAACCTTAGAACTTTCTGTCACTGTCCCAGATTTAATGGAGGCATGAACCCACTATCGAGCATAAATACTCCCTCTTGGAGTTACAAGTAACAACTTGGCCAGAGCCTCTACTAATAACGGAGAGCATGCAAGATCATAAACAACACATAGATGATAGATTGATAATCAACATAACATAGCATTCATTATTCATCGAATCCCAACAAACGCAACATGTAGCAATACAAATAGATGATCTTGATCATGTTAGGCAGCTCACAAGATCCAACAATGATAGCACAATGAGGAGAAGACAACCATCTAGCTACTGCTATGGACCCATAGTCCAGGGGTGAACTACTCACACATCACTCCGGAGGCGACCATGGCGGTGAAGAGTCCTCCGGGAGATGATTCCCCTCTCCGGCGAGGGTGCCGGAGGCGATCTCCTGAATCCCCGAGATGGGATTGGCGGCGGCGGCGTCTCCGGAAGGTTTTCCGTATCGTGGCTCTCGATGCCGGAACTATTATCGACGAAGGCTTAAGTAGGCGGAAGGGTAGGTCAGGGGGCGCCACGAGGGCCCCACACGCCAGGGCCGCGCGGCCCAAGCCTTGGCCGCGCCGCCTTGTTGTGTGGGCGCCTCGTCGCCCCACTTCGTATCTCCTCCGGACTTCTAGAAGCTTCGTGGAAAAATAAGATCCTGGGCGTTGATTTCGTCCAATTCCGAGAATATTTTCTTACTAGGATTTCTGAAACCAAAAACAGCAGAAAACAGCAACTGGCTCTTCGGCATCTCGTTAATAGGTTAGTGCCGGAAAATGCATAAATATGACATAAAGTGTATATAAAACATGTAGGTATCATCAATAAAGTAGCATGGAACATAAAAAATTATAGATACGTTTGAGACGTATCAAGCATCCCCAAGCTTAGTTCCTACTCGTCCCGAGTAGGTAAACGATAACAAAGATAATTTCTGAAGTGACATGCTATCATAATCTTGATCAATACTATTGTAAGCACATGTAATGAATGCAGCGATCCAAAGCAATGGTAAATACAATGAGTAAACAACTGAATCATATAGCAAAGACTTTTCATGAATAGTACTTTCAAGACAAGCATCAATAAGTCTCGCATAAGAGTTAACTCATAAAGCAATAGATTCATAGTAAAGGCATTGAATCAACACAAAGGAAGATTAAGTTTCAGCGGTTGCTTTCAACTTGTAACATATATATCTCATGGATATTGTCAACATAAAGTAATATAATAAGTGCAATATGCAAGTATGTAAGAATCAATGCACAGTTAACACAAGTGTTTGCTTCTTGAGATGGAAGGAAGTAGGTAAACTGACTCAACATAAAAGTAGAAGAAAGGCCCTTTGCAGAGGGAAGCATCGATTGCTATATTTGTGCTAGAGCTTTTATTTTGAAAACAAGAAACAATTTTGTCAATGGTAGTAATAAAGCATATGTATTATGTAAATTATATCCTACAAGTTGCAAGCCTCATGCATAGATTACCAATAGTGCCCGCGCCTTGTCCTAATTAGTTCGGATTTACATGAATTATAATCGCAATACATATGTTTTAACCAAGTATCACAAAGGGGTACCTCTATGCCGCCTGTACAAAGGTCTAAGGAGAAAGCTCGCATTGGATTTCTCGCTTTTGATTATTCTCAACTTAGACATCCATACCGGGACAACATAGACAACAGATAATGGACTCCTCTTTAATGCATAAGCATTCAACAACAAATAATATTCTCATAAGAGATTGAGGATTGTTGTCCAAAACTGAAACTTCCACCATGGATCATGGCTTTAGTTAGCGGCCTAATGTTCTTCTCTAACAATATGCATACTCAAACCATTGAACTCATGATAAATCACCCTTACTTCAGACAAGACGAATATGCATAGCAACTCACATGATATTCAACAAAGGGTAGTTGATGGCGTCCCCAGGAACATGGTTATCGCACAACAAGCAACTTAATAAGAAATAAGATACATAAATACATATTCAATACCACAATAGTTTTTAGGCTATTTGTCCCATGAGCTATATATTGCAAAGACAAAGAAAAGAAATTTTAAAGGTAGCACTCAAGCAATTTACTTTGGAATGGCAGAGAAATATCATGTAGTAGGTAGGTATGGTGGACACAAATGGCATAGTTATTGGCTCAAGGATTTTGGATGCATGAGAAGTAATCCCTCTCAATACAAGGCTTAGGCTAGCAAGGTTATTTGAAGCAACCACAAGTATGAACCGGTACAGCAAAACACACATAAGAACATATTGCAAGCCTTATAAAACTCTACACTGTCTTCCTTGTTGTTCAAACCCTTACTAGAAAATATCCAGACCTTAGAGAGACCAATGATGCAAACCAAATTTTAGCAAGCTCTATGTATTTCTTCACTAATAGGCGCAAAGTATATGATGCAAGAGCTTAAACATGATCCTTATGAGCACAACAATTGCCAAGTATCAAATTATTCAAGACATTCTACCAATTACCACATGTAGCATTTCCCGTTTCCAACCATATTACAATTAACGAAGCAGTTTCAACCTTTGACATGAACATTATGAGTAAGGCCTATGGACATATTTGTCCATATGCAACAGCAGAGCGTGTCTCTCTCCCACACAATGAATGCTAGGATCCATCTTTATTCAAACAAAACAAAACAAAAACATACAGACGCTCCAAGTAAAGCACATAAGATGTGATGGAATAAAAATATAGTTTCACTAGAGGAACCTGATAATGTTGTCGATGAAGAAGGGGATGCCTTGGGCATCCCCAAGCTTAGATGCTTGAGTCTTCTTGAAATATGCAGGGATGAACCACCGGGGCATCCCCAAGCTTAGAGCTTTTACTCTCCTTGATCATATTGTATCATCCTCCTCTCTTGATCCTTGAAAACTTCCTCCACACCAAACTCAAAACAACTCATTAGAGTGTTAGTGCATAATCAAAATTCACATGTTCAGAGGTGACATAATCATTCTTAACACTTCTGGACATTGCACAAAGCTACTGAAAGTTAATGGAATAAAGAAATCCATCAAACATAGCAAAACAGGCAATGCGAAATAAAAAGCAGAATCTATCAAAACAGAACAGTCCGTAAAGACGAATTTTTTAGGTGCACCAGACTTGCTCAGATGAAAAGGCTCAAATTGAATTAAAGTTGCGTACATATCTGAGGTTCACTCTCGTAAATTGGCAGAATTTTCTAAGTTACCTACAGAGCCTACTGCTCAAATTCGTGACAGCAAGAAATCTGTTTACTCGCGATAATCCAAATCTAGTATGAACCTTACTATCAAAGACTTTACTTGGCACAACAATGCAGCAAAATTAAGATAAGGAGAGGTTGCTACAGTAGTAACAACTTCCAAGACTCAAATATAAAACAAAAGTACTGTAGTAAAATCATGGGTTGTCTCCCATAAGCGCTTTTCTTTAACGCCTTTCAGCTAGGCGCAGAAAGTGTGAATCAAGTAACATCAAGAGACAAAACATCAACATCATAATTTGTTCTAATGATATAATCAAAAGGTAACTTCATTCTCTTTCTAGGGAAGTGTTCCATACCTTTCTTGAGAGGAAATTGATATTTAATATTACCTTCCTTCATATCAATAATAGCACCAACGAGTTCGAAGAAAAGGTCTTCCCAATATAATGGGACAAGATGCATTGCATTCAATATCCAAGACAACAAAATCAACGGGGACAAGGTTATTGTTAACCGTAATGCGAACATTATCAACCCTCTCCAAAGGTTTCTTTGTAGAGTTATCAGCAAGATTAACATCCAAATAACAATTTTTCAATGGTGGCAAGTCAAGCATATTATAGATTTTCTTAGGCATAACGGAAATACTTGCACCAAGATCACATAAAGCATTACAATCAAAATCATTGACCTTCATCTTAATGATGGGCTCCCAACCATCTTCTAACTTCCTAGGAATAGAAGTTTCAAGTTTTAGTTTCTCTTCTCTAGCTTTTATGAGAGCATTTGTAATATGTTTCGTAAAGGCCAAATTTATAGCACTAGCATTAGGACTTTTAGCAAGTTTTTATAAGAACTTTATAACTTCAGAGATGTGACAATCATCAAAATCTAAACCATTATGATCTAAAGCAATGGGATCATTATCCCCAACATTAGAATAAATTTCAGCAGTTTTATCCCAGGCAGTTTCAGGCAGTTTTTCACGCTTTGCATTAGAAGTAGAAACATTGCCAACACCAATTATTTTACCATTGATAGTAGGAGGTGCAGCAACATGTGAAGCATTAGCATTGCTAGTGGTGGTAATAGTCCAAACTTTAGCTACATTGTTATCTTTAGCATTTTCTTCTTTCTCCCACCTAGCACGCAATTCGGCCATCAATCTTATATTCTCATTAATTCTAACTTGGATGGCGTTTGTTGTAGCAAATGACTTAATATCTTTATTTTCATTAGGCATAACTTTCGATTTCAAAAGATCAATATCAGTAGCAAGACTATCAACTTCAGAAGCAAGTATATCAATTTTCCCAAGCTTTTCTTCAACAGATTTGTTAAAAGCAGCTTGTGTACTAATAAATTCTTTAAGCATGGCTTCAAGTCCAGGGGTGTATTCATATTATTGTTGTAAGAATTCCCATAAGAATTACCATAACCATTACCATTATTATAAGGATATGGCCTATAGTTGTTACTAGAATTATTCCGATAAGCATTGTTGTTGAAATTATTATTGTTAATGAAGTTAACATCAACATGTTCTTCTTGAGCAACCAGTGAAGCTAACGGAACATTATTAGGATCAACATTTGTCATACCATTCACAAGCATAGACATAATAGCATCAATCTTATCACTCAAGGAGGAGGTTTCTTCGACAGAATTTACCTTCTTACCTTGTGGAGCTCTTTCCGTGTGCCATTCAGAGTAATTAATCATCATATTATCAAGAAGCTTTGTTGCGGCGCCTAGAGTGATGGACATAAAGGTACCTCCAGCAGCTGAATCCAATAGGTTCCTCGAAGAAAAATTCAGTCCTGCATAAAAGGTTTGGATGATCATCCAATTAGTCAGTCCATGGGTTGGGCAATTTTTAACCAAAGATTTCATTCTTTCCCATGCTTGAGCAACATGCTCATTATCCAATTGTTTAAAATTCATTATGCTACTTCTCAAAGATATAATTTTAGCAGGAGGATAATATCTACCAATGAAAGCATCCTTACATTTAGTCCATGAATCAATACTATACTTAGGCAGAGATAGCAACCAATCTTTAGCTCTTCCTCTTAATGAGAAAGGAAACAATTTTAATTTTATAATGTCACCATCTACATCCTTATACTTTTGCATTTCACATAATTCAACAAAATTATTAAGATGGGCAGCAGCATCATCAGAACTAACACCAGAAAATTGCTCTCTCATAACAAGATTTAGTAAAGCGGGCTTAATTTCAAAGAATTCTGCTGTAGTAGCAGGTGGAGCAATAGGTGTGCATAAGAAATCATTATTATTTGTGTTTGTGAAGTCACACAACTTAGTATTTTCAGGAGTACCCATTTTAGCGATAGTAAATAAAGTAAACTAGATAAAGTAAATGCAAGTAACTAATTTTTTGTGTGTTTTTAATATGGAGATTGCAAACAAGATAGTAAATAAATTAAAAGTAGCAACTAATTTTTTTTCTATTTTGATATAATGCAGCAAACAAA